>NC_141025.1:56245000-56452500 GCF_052040795.2 Danio rerio | reverse complement strand
ATGTTTAGTGGCTCAATCTATTACTACAGTACTTTTAAAAATGGGTGACGTCACGGACACTTCGTCCATATATTTTACAGTCTATGGTTTCGTCTCATCCAACCAATGGACATGTTTTCTGTATTCATTAATTTTCTCTAGGTTGTCCCTGGCAAACTTTAGTCTAGCTTGGAGATTTCTCTTCTTTAAAGTCAAATATACATTTTAATAGTGAACTAACCAATTTAGCAAAAACATATTATTTATATTATTATAGCCGGCAGCTAGCTCTCTGCAACTCTCACATGGTCGGCCACTGAAGCTAAGCAGGTCAATACCTGGATGAGAGACCACATCTAAAAGCTAGGCTGCTGCCGGAAGTGGTGTTAGTGAGGCGCCCAACCTGGAGTCTGTGTAGGTCGTAATACCCCAGTATAGTGATGGGGACTCTAAACTTTCAGTGAGCACCGTCTTTCGGACCGTCTTTCGCATTCTGGCCAAATTTGCCAACTGGACTCAGTCCATCATGGCCTCCTAACCATACCCGTATCACAATTGGCTTCATCTCTCTGTCTCCTCCTCACCTATCAGCTGGTGTGTGGTGTGTGGTGTGCTTTCTGGCGCAAAATGGCTGCCGTCACATCATCCAGTGGGATGCTGCACACTGGTGGTGGATGAGGAGATTCCCCCTTATGTGTAAAGCGCTTTGAGTGGCCAGAAAAGCGCTATATAAATGTAAGGAATTATTATTATTTTTATTATTCTTATATGGCAATGTTGTTTATTAAATTGTTTTTTTTTTTAATAAAATACAATTATTTAATAAATGTTAATCGTTAAAAATTGAAATAAGTAAAACTATTTTAACTTTGAACTTTATTGTGATCAATCTTCTTAAACCCCTTTTTATTTAACTTAAATATTTTAGGAATTCCAGTAAAGGATGCAACTTTCATCCTGTAACTAATCTCTGTTTTAAATCCTTTTACAATTTTAACACCTTTTTAAAAACAATTACAAAAAATTGAGAGGTATATTTTGAAATATTAAATTTCTTGCTACATGAAAAGCAAAAATATCTATCAAAATTACTGCAAAAGTTACTACTGCAAGCCTCTGCTCTTTTGCTTTATTGTACAGTCCCATTACGCAAATGTGATAACCGTCCCATGTTTCCGCTTCACCAGAGTGAGGTATAGGCCACTGAACCCTTCAGGCTTAATTGGACGCTGTTTGAACCTGCTCTTGAACTGTTAATTGGAACAAACCAACGAAACTCTAGGGAACCAAAGCAATTATCTTCTGATGTGAACAGTGCCAGGACTGGGTTAATTAACAAGGCAGCTCTTCACCGTAAGCGGTATGCACATGTACAGACCAAGTGTGCCGCAAGCCTACGTTTGAGTGAAGGTTTCGGCCGTTAGATCGCCCCCTGGGGGCTGGCTGCAGTACAAGTCATAAAGCCCGCCTCCTCCGTGTTAATGAAGGAGACTTGAGCCCAAATAAAAAAAAATATTACACTTGCAATAAAATGTCCCGAAAGATAGTTCTGGTCGATTAAGGCACTGGTTATTGTGCTGAAATAGGTGCAGATCTTCATTTTTGTAAACAGTTTGTTTTTAGCAGTAATTTAATGCTGGGCGTGTCATCGTGATTGACAGCTGTGATTGACAGTTTCTCAAAGCGCGGCGTCTGAGCTTCGGCAGGAGACTGAAGTAGACTGAAATGTTATTATTCGATTTCTGTGTTATTTTACCATGACAAAATGAGTTCAGCAGTAAACTATAGTTTCTGACATACATGATCCTGGTGGAACACTGTTTATTCGCTAAGTTCAGGGCTTTTTTCGGGCTTTATTAGTTTGCTGATACACGCCTAGCCACCCAGATAGCAAAACACAGTTCCGGCTAGATTCTCGCCTGCCGGAGACTTATCTCTTAGAGCTCAGACTGACTAATGTTACCTCTGCTGGACCTACTCCGGATGCCTGGACTCACTACCCAATTCCAGCCGGAGTCAATCGAGCCAGATGCGGCGGTCGAGCGAGCCGGCGCTGCCGCATGCGAGCCGGAATCAGCCCGCGACGCCGCGAGTAAGTTATGCGCTGCGGCCTGGAGCTGGCGCGATTGAATATATAAAACCCTCATATTTGTTAACGTTATTACATCCATTTGTGTTGATATGACAGCAAACGCATGCTGAGAAGTTCGGGGGGCGTAGTTGATTTTACATAAAGCGTTTGATTGGAAGCTCGACTCTGCTCATTTTCGCGGCTCCTCCTCTGGCTCCATCAGACAATCCTTCTGCGCATGTCTGGCTCCAATTTCAGCAGTCTTTTGCGACAGTTTGTGCCCGTCAAGCAGGCGTTTTGCCCTCAAGGCGTTCAATGGGAAAAGGGCTGTCGCGTCGTCCATATTTTTTACAGTCATTGGTACAGACTTAGACTGACAGAATGTCCCAAAAAAATATTCAACACTCAACATCACATCCTCTTCACAGCTGCTTAAACAACTTTAGGAGTCAGGCAAAATCAATTTCATTGCTAAACTTAATAACTTCACTAAATAATTAATCCATCGATGTACATACAGCTACAGAAGAAAAACTGCAAGACCACTTGATATTAGAGTTAGAATTATAGTGTTTTGAATGATTCTGTAAACTACTAACTAACTGCCATTTCCTGGAACTAAAGGCTCTAAATATGAATATTTCAGTCAACCTAATTCTCACTCAAGAAAATGTCTACAGTAAAGCTGTACAGGTCGTTTACATATCATACGAGAAGGACTTCTCACAAAACAAATGCTTTATACCCATAAATAATTGTGTATAAATGATCATTACTAAAATTTCTATGAACATGATCTGATCTGTAGATGAATGATGCAAAATAGCCTACTGTATCGTCTGCGATTATATTAAATAAATAAATAAATAAATAAATAAATAAATAAATAAATACAACATATTTGAACATATATAGACCCTTACAGTCTCTGATATGTTACCAGTAAAACTACACACAGCATACATTTAGTCCTTATTTGGGTTCAAAAACAACACTCAACATTTAGGCCAGTCAGTGCAAACCTCTCATCTGTATCATTAATCTTCACCAGCACATGTAACCTCTCATTAGAAAGTAATTCCATCATTCCCAGTTCCTAATAGTCCAAGAAGTGATGATAATAGTTAAACATAGTTTGTTCAAGTTTGCTTCCCCTTTGTTTTTTTGTGCGTCACTCTCGCATTTATTCATTTCTGACAGAATGGGATGACAGAAGCACTTCAATGACGTGCAAGGTATAATCACATTGTCATTATGGGGTATTGTGTGTAGAATTTTGAGGAAATAAATGAGTTTAATTTTGGAATAAGGCTGTAACATAAAAAAGTGGAAAAAGTGAAGCACTATGAATACTTTACATATGCACTGTATGTTATGATTGATGGTCATCTATTACATTGTCCCACAACAACATTGAAATAGTGTAGATTAGTGTAAAATGATTTATTTTTCTCATTTTAAATTTTATAGTCATTTACAAATATTTATTTAAGGAACACAATGGCTATGAATTAACCAAGTAATTGGTAATATAATTATGTAACTCCGTTAATAAGTCTGACTATTTGTGAGAAGAAACTAATAACTATAACAAATTACTCTTTTAAGGGAAAGTGCCCAACACTGGTCATGTCTGATTCTAATTAGTGAACCACTGTGATGTTGTTGATGTCTGTAGCCTAATGAACCAATCCATACTACAAGCAAACAGTGTTAATAAATATTAAATATAACATCAGGATAAAAGATCATAAAAAGAGGAGGTTGAAGTTCACTGGGGTGACTAAAAAAATAATAGAAATATATTTAGGTAACATAATAAGAATGAGAATATTTTACTTGAATTCATGAGGAAGTATGTAAAGCTAAATGCAAAAAAAAAAAAAAAAAACATATTAACTGGGATGATTGGAGCTTAATGTGGCAAGACACAAAGTGAAAGTCCTCTATGACTCCAGCACATGGAGAGTGTCTGCAACTGAATTTGGATCTGGGTTGGGGTGAGTGTCATTCTAGACGGTAATAGTTCTAGTTTAAGTTCGATTATTTAAAAAAACACACAAAAAAACAGCGTGATGTTCATATCAAAGTCCCTATAAGGTAAGTAATTTCACTCGGCAGCCATCTTTGAAACACCTCGGGCATGAGCTCGGGCAATCTGTTTGAATTGGGAAACATTAAATTCTCCGTAACTGTTTGCCAAGCTTACGATTACAATACATACTTGAAATCACCAATTATATTAAACAACTGGCTCATAAGTTTTGTTTCTAAACAGTCAAATCAAACAAAAGTGGCAACGTTTGAAGTCATCTTTTGAAAAGATTTTGTGCACCACTTCCCTTTAAATATTTTTCTTTAATCCAAAATAATCCAGTTGTTAAACATTCATTAAGCATTTGGTTTAAGTTTCATTCTGCTCTGCATCTGAAAGACCTTTCTACTATCGCTCCAATTTTTCGCAATATATCCTTTCTAGGCTCTTTAAAGGACAGGGCTTTTAACATCAGGAAGAAACATGGCCTAATTACAGTTGAGCAGCTAATCATAGATGATAATTTTGCATATTTTACTCAACTTCAGGAAAAATTGACCAAACCAATTCTCATTTATTTAGATTCTTTCAGTTACTAGACTTTATCCATAAGCAGTTTTCTAATTTTGTCATTGTGCCAAATAAAAGTATACTTGATGATATACTCGACCTTCATACCTCTTCCAAATCAGTTGTTTCTAAAAATCTTTACTATTATTAACACAAAACAGTTCCCCACAACATGTACTGAGGGCTTTTTGGGAGGAGGAACTGAATTTAACAATTGAAGAAAATATTTGGGATCTTATTCTTGCAAGAATACATTCATCATCAACAAACACTAGGCATGCTCTCATTCAATTTAAGGTCATGCACTGAATACACTGGTCTAGAATTAAACTGAATAAAATCTTGACCCAACTTGTCTTCGCTGTACAACCGAACCAGCCACACTTTTACATACTTTCCAGTCATATTTAAAAACTGTTTGACTTTTGGGGGGAAATCTTCAGGTGTTTTTCTGCTGTTTTGTCTTTTTCAATAGACCCAAACCCCTTAACAGCACTGTTTAGAGTCCTGCCAGAATATGTTGAGTTCAATTCATTACAGGTCGATAGTGGAGCCTTTGCAACCTTACTAGCTAGATGACTTATTTTTATAAATGGGAAGTCAGCAGCTCCCCTTCTATTGGCAATGAGTTTTTGATTTCCTGCATGCTCTTCAAATGGAAAAGATTCGGTTTGCAGTAAAACAAAAGCCAGAACAGTTTCAGAAACCCTGGAGCCCTTTTATACATTGTTTAAGGAGACACCTATATCTTATTTGCCTTTTTTTCTTTCTTTTCTTTGTATTATATATTTATTTATTTATTAGATTTTTTTTATTTGTGTATTATTTCATTTTTGTTATCTTTATAAGAATAGCTAAGATAAAAAAATAAGATAATAAACTAAAAAAAATATATCTTTGTGTATAAATGTGGTATTTTACCTTTTATTTATAAACTTATTTAGTGTATAATTATGTTTTCCTGATAATTTCTTATTTGGTGAATTGTATCAGTGTGTATATCTATATGTATCAATATTATGTACATTTTAATATCTGACCTAAGATGAACCTAATAAAAAAAGGCATTTTTTTCAAGTTGCCCAAGCCAATGTGCATTCGAAGAAAACAAGATCTTAACACCAATCTTATTTGTGGCCGTTTTACACATTATCATCCTCTAAATAATGCCTCGTCTGATCGCACTGCTCTTCTGAACTAATTCACAACTTGGTCCTGATGGCGAATCTTCTCCAAAAATGACAGCGGATGCTTTGTTAACAAGTTTGTGGTCATTCAAATAGTTGATTTCATGTGTTGTGTGTTATATTGCAGTTATATTTGTGCCATATATATTACAAAACCACAAAAAATATTTGTTTTCAAGTGTAGTCGGTTTATTTTAAAGAAGAGCTAAAAAAGTCATAGCCCCTCTCATGGAGAAACATCAGTCTATAGAGATCAATGATTGACAACAATACTGGAAGGCGGGGATTAATTTGCCATATTGATGATAGCACTTTTCTCCATTTGAAACTATACAAGTGTGTATTCTGTTGTGTTTGTCACATTTAGGCAACTGTGAGCCATTAAGCAACTGAGGCCCTGGTAATAAGACGCATTATCATCGATCCAATCAAAAGTGGACAACGCTAAGTACCGGTGTGAACGGGGTGTGAAATGCTTTAAGTTTGTCCACTTTTGACCACTTCCAGAGTTAGTCGAAAACGCATTTGACCGGGTTGCTCCAATAGTGTAAACACATGTGATTGAATGTGTTCAACAGCTGCTAAACACCATCTGCTCTCCACTGCTGAGCTCATTCTAAAAACAGCTGGAGAGGTGGATTAAAAGTTTGTTATTGAAAATCTTAGGTTTTGTATTAGAGGCTAAAAACAAGTATAAGTAAAATGATATCTGGGCGTCACGGTGGCATGGTGGGTAGCACAATCGCCTCACAGCAAGAAGGTCACTGGTTTGAGCCCCTGCTGAGTCCATTAGCATATGTGTGTGGAGTTGATCTCCCCGTGTTGGTATGGGTTTCCCCCAGGTGCTCCGGTTTCCCCCACAAGTCCAAAAACAAACATGGAAGGTCATACGCTGCGTAAAACATATGCTGAATAAGTTGGCAGTTCATTCCACTGTGGCAACCACTGATTAATAAAGGGACTAAGCTGAAAAGAGAGTAAATGAATGAATAAAAATGATTTCACCAGTCCCGATATGTTTAATCTTTTTTCTCAGATATAAAGAAATAAGCCTACATATTTGACTGCAAATTAGATATTTTAAATATGGCTGTTTATTCTCTTTAAACTGCAGCTCTCATGCAGAGCCTGTGAACTGGTGTAGATACAGCTTTGTGAATGTTTTATTTAATGCGTCTTATAAAGTAATGTACTTTTAATAATTTTATACTATTCAAAAGCAACATTAAGGAATGCTGGTTTAAACCTCGAAACCTTTGGGTGATAAATTTGCTGGATGACTGATCTTGATCAATTTCTGAGACTTATGATATATATATATTAATTAAATTAAATAAATCAATTATGGCACATGTGTTGAATGATCATTCTTTTCACATGATCAATTTCACGAGCTCTTTCACATAATAGATTTATTTAAAGACATCTCGTTAAAGTACTTTCAATGTTCTTAAATAATAATAACAAATTATATAAAACAATTTTCATAAAAACAACAGCATATACACGTTAAAGGGGAAGTGAAGCACTCTTCTTTGTAAATTGATTTCCACTTTAATGAAAATTATATAACAATTTTGATTAATTTAACAATTTTGAAGAAAATGGCATGTTTTACTATAGCTTTTAGATCTAGGATGCCACCATTGTAGAATATCGCTGTGTCTGGGGGTTGGTTCTGTTCCCTCAGCTGAATAGATACAGTGAAAGTAAAGGACTGAATACGGAGACTGGACAGCCTAATTTAACCCAATTATTGAAGTTGTGGACGTGGCGCTACTGCAAATACAAGCAACAGATTTGTCCAATATATATATATATATATATATATATATATATATATATATATATATATATATATATATATATATATATATATATATATATATATAAATTATATTTTTATTTTTCCCCCTTTTAATTAATGATCATTTGATGCATTTTGTTCTGCTCTCTGTATTATGCTGCCTGACTGGGTTTCAACCAGTTTCGATACGGTCCGATACTGACGAAATGGGGGTGGGCACTTTCACTTTTCACTACTACTACCCTCACCTCTTTTAGAGTTCAAATTAAACTAAGATCGGTGTTTTTCACAAGTTTTTCACATGGCAGGTTTTACCTCCATATATGTAGAGAGATCGAGTTAATCGACTTGAAAAGGGAATATGTGTTGACTTAATCCACAAAGATGTGACGTAAAACAAAGCGTAAAGTGTATCATTTTAATCGTTGCATTGGTCTAAATGTAAATCCCCTGGTCAAGCGGTGCTGCACCAGCGTGAGAGAGTGAACCAAAGCACATCAAACGAAAGGTATTAAAAAAAAATAGAAAACGTATAAATCTTTTTGTATACATTAGACACAATGTTGATGCTTGTATTTGCACCAGCTCTGCGATCCACACCACGCATTTTGGTTCTTCTGTTACTTTTAATAAGATTTCTATTTTTCATTTATGAAAATTGCACTACCTTTTCTAGTATTACAGATAAGAGAAAGGCAACACCCTGCCACAGACCCTCCCTGACAAAAACACACAAAAGTGAATATGGCCTGAATGACAGGGGGCGGAGCCTATGCTGTAAATGTATGCAAATGAGTGACATCACATGAACCTTTGTTGACAAACTAGTCATTCAGTTTTGAGTTGACCTGCACCCTCTTAATGAGATTATGATGAGCTTTTTGGCAATGCTACGATTTAACTAAACTACATGTTAATGCAATTCTTAGATCTTAATAATGTTGTCAAGCTCATAATCGCAGCAAAGCGTAATCGCATTAACATAGGTGCTGAATTTCATCGAAATAAACTGGCATGTACACACCTAAAATTACATAAATGCAATTCTAACCAAATTGTGAATGTGTTTATGAGGGTAGTTAGAGGGATACAGGCGAACAAGAATATGTTTGGCATCTGTACATTTGGTGATGTATAGATGTGGATTGCGCTTTCAAAGCAATTTACTGTCTCACACTTGATCCTCCATTGGCACTTTAAATCATATGACACAGATATCATTGATTTAGAATACTGCAATGACACTGGCAATGGCAATGACACTACTATTCACAGCCTATGCACAGAACTTTTGGCCCCCTTATCTCCAGTGGAATAGATTTATGAATGGAAAACTCCTGTGGACTCATTTAAAAGTCGAACAAGTTCACACTGTTCACAAGTTCACAAATGTTCGGAGTTCACATGTTCAAAGTCTCAGCTCTTCACCCTTTAGAAAAGGCTTATTAAGGCTTATTAAGGACTTTTTTTTGGGGGGGGGGGGGGGGGGGGGCATAGGGAAGCACCTAAACATAGATTCTGGATGCACTTGGCAAAAAAACCAACACCATAAATCTTTTGTAATAATTATTTGTTTTATTAAATAATATAAAGTAATGTTCTAAGACTTTTTAAAATCTAACTCTAATTATATTGATATAAAAATAAAAATCTATAAAACAACCACAATTTATTCACAGTAAAACGACAAAAGTTAGGGTTAGGGTTAATAGGTGCCATTTTAACAGCTTTTCTTTGACAGCACAGTATTTCAGTGCAAGCAACAGGAACAACTATACTACACAGTAATATCCTGTCTGAGCATTATTTGAGCAGACTTTGTTTTTTATTTCCTATGAGCATATGCAGTTCTTGCACAGATAAATAAATGTGTGTACATCAGTAGAATATTGAGCTATTTGGAACTTTGACTGCACTCTGCTGCTCTTGCACTTTGGTCAGCGCTGCAACAAACTGACTTTGCACAGCACAAGCCATTGAAATGAATGGGTTTCATACTGTAGCACAACACATCAACCATGCAGTGACTAGAGCTGGACGGAGAGTGAAACCAGTGTGCTGAACACTGTTGTAGAGTGTAGTGAAGCATAGCCATTTTTTAAGCTCATTTTTCAGCTGTCTTTTTCTTTCAGACAAAAATTAAAAATTTGGTGCATCCCATATTAGGCATGAATAATTTAAAACAGCTCCTAATAATACACTCCCTCGTTCTGACTCCATAATATACACACTGGCTACTTTACTAGGTTCACCTGTCCAACTTATCACAAAAGCAAATTCACATGGCAGCAACTCAATGCATTTAGGAATGTAGACATAGTCAAAACGATCTGCTATATCAGAATGGGGAAGAAAGGTGATATAAGTCACTTTGATTGTGGCATGGTTCCATTATTCCTGCAGAGTGGCTGGTCGGAGTATTTCAGAAACTGCTGATCTACTGGGATTTTCTGTGGGCGCAAATGTCTTGTTGATGCCAGAGGTAAGAGGAGAATGGCCAGACTGGTTCCAGCTGATAGAAAGACAGTACCTCAAATAACCCTTTCGCTACAACCGAGATATGCAGAAGAGCATCTCTGAACGCACAACCCGTCCAACCTTGAGGCGAATGGGCTACAGCGACAGAACACACAGGTTGCCACTCCTGTCAGCTAAGAACAGGAAACTGAGACTACATTTCACACAGGCTCTCCAAAGGGTTGCCTAGTCTAAATCTTGATTTCTGCTGTAACATTAGAATAATAGGGTCAGAATTTGGTGCCAACAACCAGAAAGTATAGATCCATCCTGCCTTGTATCAACGGTTCAGGCTGGTGGTGGTGGAATAATGGTGTGGGGGATATTTTCTTGGCACATTTTGGGCCCATTAGTACCAGTTGAGCATCGTGTCAACGCCACAGCCTAGCTGAGTACTGTTGTTGACCATGTCCATCCCCTTTATGACCACAATGTACTGTACACATCTACTGATGGCTACTTCCAGCAGAATGATGTGCCATTTCATAAAGCATGAATAATCTCAGACTGGTTTCTTGAACATGACAATGAGTTCACTGTATGGCATCCACAGTCACCAGATCGCATTCCAATAGAGCACCTTTGTGATGCGGTGTAACAAGAGATTCACATCATGGTTGTGCAGCTGACAAATCTGCAGCAACTGCAAGACGCTATCATGTCAATATGTACCAAAATACCTAAGGAACATTTCCAGCACCTTGTTGAATCTATGCCACGAAGGATTAAGGCAGTTCTGAAGGCAAAAAGGGGGTCCAACGTGGTACTAGTAAGGTGTACCTAATAAAGTGGGCGGTGAGTATGTGCTATAAAGACAGGTGTATGAATAGTAATGCTGGTAAAAAAAAAATAAAAAAATACAGCAATTCTTAGCGAATAAAATTAATTTCGGAAATCGAATGTACATAGGAGTGAAAATCTTTGCTCTGAAAATGTAAACTTTTAAATGCCTTTGCGCACATCTAAACATACTCAGTGGTACAGTTTAATTAAATAAAACCGCCTATTTACTGCAATTTATAATAAATAAAGCATTTAAGCATTGAAACTTCCAGGAAAAAAGACCTCTTACATGTCTATGATTTGATTTCTCATGTCATGATGACCCTTAAAAACTACAACAGCAACTCTGTATTTGAGTGTATCGACAATCCTTTTGTTGCATGGCAAGGACTTCAAAATCAAATGTAACTCCTCTCCTCAAAAGTTTAGCGATGTGTCATAAGGTCTGAAGAGGTTTGACTCGCACTCTGTAATCGCTGGTTTCCAGGGTTCTGTGAAAAGACTAGTGGGCAATGGTTTCACCCTGTTCAACTCTGGACCATTCAAGCACAAACTCTGAAGTCTGCTCAGCCCCGGAGGAGTTGTCATGGCCACTAAATTCAGCTTTGTGCTGTCATACATTACCTACTCTCTAATGGCCAGAAAACAAAAGGAACAATATCTCAGCGAGAGATGATTTTTCCGTTCGTTTTTCAGCAGATGAATAGACTTCTTTGGAATATGCGCCGTCTACACATCTCACTAAATGCCCTTTTATGGCAGAAAAGAGGAGCTCATGATAAATCTCCTCTGACAGTAATCTTTGTTCCTCAGGAAAATATGGATATCTTCCACAATAATGGAACATTTCTGTACTCAACTTACAGATCTTAGATGCAGAGAAAATTACATGCATTATACTCACTGTGAGGCCTACAATAATCTCTACAAAGAGGAGAATGGTGTTTGACAGGTGGCAGTACCTGACATATATACCATCCACAATGCCCACTGACGCCTCTCGTGCAGGAACAAAGGAGCCCAGCTGTGCCATGATGGTCACCAGGGCAACCTGTCGAATGTAGGAGCTCTTGCCACCCATGTTGGGCCCGGTGATGATCATGGCTCGCTTGCCGTCCCCCTGAAGACAGCAAATTACAAGATTAAAACAATGATCCTCGAGGAGGTGAAGCATATGCAGATGCTAATATTCTGGCTGATTGTTCGAGTGTCTATGATAAAGAGGGATGGAGCTCAAAGGTCAGATCTATTTCAATTGTCTGGACGAAAGAAAAGAAGACAATCAGAGGAGACACAGCTCAGTTATTATCAACTGGTACAAGCAGCAAAAAATGCCTACAGTATAGTTCAAATGTTAGTGGTCAGATTTTAAACAGAATTTCGGTAACACTTTATTTTGATGGTTCATTTGAGTATTAGTAGACTGTCTGCTTAATATCTGTTGATACTGCTCCCTCAACATTTCAAGATTTAGCGGATTATAATGGCCCGTTTCCACTGACTGGTACAGTATGGTACGGGTCACCTTTATCAGGCTTGAGTTTCCACTGCCAAAAGGTTACCAATGGGCGTGGTGTACGACAGAAAGTAAAGCTGGACAGGTCATTCAGATATCATATGTGAAGCACTTCTCACAAATCAGATGCTCTATATACATAAATACTTGTGTATAAATGTTAATTTCGAACTTTTCTATCAACATTATTTGATTATAACTGCAAATCACTAACAGTGCGAAATAGCCTACTGTATCATCTGCAATTATATCAAATAAATAAATAAACGCAACATATATGAACACATACAGACCCTTACAGTCTCTGATAGTTACCAATTAAAGAAAAACTACACACAGCATACATTTAGTCATCATTTAGGTTCAAAAACAACATGAAATATTGCCCACAGTGAGTGCAAACCTCTCGTCTGTATCTTTAATCTTCACCAGCACAAGTAACTTCTGTTAGAAAGTAATTCCATCATTCCGAGTTCATAGTAGTTATACATGGCAGTTTGCTAATGTTTTAGGTTGGTTAGGTAGAATCATTTGCTCCTTCTCAGTTTTTTCGCGCTTTACTCTCGTGTTTGTCCGTTTCTGAAAGGATAGGATGTCAGAAGCACTTCAATAATCATGCGTACGTTATTATCATCAGCTCAAGAAGTTTTAAATATAGACGAACGGCAAGCGATCGTGAGCTCCCTGGAGAAAGTGAAAACACTCTAACTTTTAGAGGGGCTCGCATAACAAAAACAGGACATGGCAGATTTTAATCTTTTTGGCTTCGTGGCTGTACATCAGGACAATGACAAGGTTTGTTTGAGCTCGGGTCGACCATGGCTTGTTATTATATGCATATAGTAATGCGATGTAATGTCTCGGCTGTGTATTTAAAAATGTTGGTTTCTTTGTTTTCGTTCTCCTGCTTGTGTATGCGCGAGTGAAGCTTTTCTGTAAACCAATAGCGTTCAGCTGCGTGTCTAGCTTTGCCTTTTGGTACCCTTTTGTCATGCTAGGTACCCTTTGCAAGGGTACCCAAAAAGTGGTAAGTTATGGTTCGCTTTTAGGTACCTTTTGACTGTGGGAACGGCCATAAAAGCTTACCGAACCGTATTTTACCACTCAGTGGAAGAAATGGGCCATAGGAAACTTTGCAAGTACATGTAAACAATCTGGACATCCCTAATTTCAACATTTATTCAATCATTTGTTCACTTTCTTTTCGGCTTTGTCCCTTTGTTAATTTGAGGTCACCACAGTGTAATTAACCGTCAACTTATAAAGCATATGTTTTATGCAGTGGATTAATTTCAACATTTAATAAGCATTTAAATTATATGAATGTTACTGCAGTATAAAAACAAAATCATTCCAATGAGTGCCACTTATTTCAAATTAAGGAAGAACTGGAACACTGGAATAATTTACAATATAGTGATGTGCAATCTGATAAACTACACCTGTGGTTAGAAAATGACATCACATACAATATGCATAAAAATCCACCTTGACATTAGTTGGACAAAAAATAAATAAATAAATTTAAAAAAATAATAATTAATTGAATCTTCAAAAATGACCTAAAAAGTAAAGGTCTTGCATCACTTGTTGGCAGATGCCATTCGGTTATTTATTTATATAGTTTGCAATGACATTCAGATGTTTTTATTTGTGGCTCAGGTGTCGCAATTTGGAGTAAAAAATTAACAACTGTTGAGGGGTTTTAAAAGGAATGTTTTGAGTGAATGGACATATGACAAGTGCTGCGAAGAAAAGTATGGTGACCCAGCAAGACGGCTTCATTATTCAGCCTGACTCACGCTTTGAATGGAAGCCCAATGATTGGGTGGGTGGGGAGAGAAAGAGAGAAAAATAAGTGACAAAGGTATTAGAAAACATATGCTAATCGAAATCTCGGAGTGGGTGGCCAATACAAAAGGTTTAGCTGCTGGTTCTATAGCATTTTCTTACAGGTGAAGTAAAAATTATTATCCCGCAGTCAAAGACAAACCACACAGCACTTGGCATGACACATTTCCTCAGAATTATTTTGAAGCTGAAATTAAATGCCAGGATGATAATCATGTTTTATAAAATCTCAAAGATCTAAAGGCCCCAAAGGCATTAAATGAAAAGGAGTCGTTAATGAAAATGAGAAAGCACTGATATTAATATGGCTTAAGAATATGAATCTTAATTGAGGTGTGCAATTGTACAGCCTTTGTGGCATGAAAGAGAATGGGTGAGTGAATCATTATTATTGGGAGCTGGATTGTTTTCTAGTGATCAGCAGTTAGCAGCTCACATTAGGAAGTGATTTAGCAGTGGAAAAGCTCTACATTTGTAAGTCTATTGGTTGAACTATATTTGATTTTAAAGGCTGCAAGTGCACTAAGGTATGAAAAAATGATAAATGCACAATATAGTATCAAAAACTCACATTTATGTTATGATTTATAGGTATTTTTGAAGATAAAAAAATATTTGGTAAGACTTCATTTTGATGGTCCATTTAAGTATTCCAATTCTATTGACTGTCTGCTTAATATCTGTTTATATTGCTCCTTCAACAGACATTTAACTGAATATAAAAAACTTTGCAAGAACATGTCAGATTACACACCTTAACCCTAACCCCAACCTAACAGTCTACTTATAATTTAATGAGAATTAGTTGGCTTGTAGATGCAATGTAACTTAAATTCAACAATCAGACCATCAAAATAAAGGTGACCAAATATTTAAACACAAAGAAAGATGTTTTAGATTCTTTATAGACAGCAACAGTCCCGAGATGTTTAGAAGTCATGAAAAGGAACAGTGTGAATATAAATGTATATAATCTAGTTTCAGATTAACAGTGATATTTATAAAGAACTTGTCAATAAGGGCTGCCTGGTGGCCAGGGGCCAGTGTGCGAGATGCTTGGGACTGTAGACAGGATCGCTACTGGCCCAATCCAGTGCTGCCTTGCCACTAAAGTTTAATTTGCCTGTGACTGTTTGTCAATTTTATGACACGGTGGCTGTCCGTGGCGGCCAGCTATGAGTGAAAACAGTTAAATATAAGCTACTCTTTCATTTTTTAATCATAATTATTTGAAACTGTGAATGTTTCACTTTTATTTTATCTATATTATCATTTTATTTAGCAAACCAGTTTGTGTTTTGGCTGTGGAAGTATGTCAGATCTTGTTTTAGTTTTTCTAGTTTATATTTGTAGATAACTGACCAACAAAAATACTTTAAATTATACCAACAAAATATGTTTGAAAAAGATGTTTTGTTTTTTTCAACAGAAATCGGCTATATGAAGTGTAGCCTAGCTATATCTTTTTGTTTGTGCCCGTCTGCTACACAGCCTGCAGGTGGATGATTTGTTTTGCTCCATGAAAAATCAGGATTTAATTAAAGCTCCACTTTAGCCTAATTGTTGCACCACAAACTTATGTTATATATTTGCTAATCTATTCATTAATAATTTTTTAAACAATCTATCTGATTTTTCCTCAGTTTTTGCGTCTTTTTATTTTCTCCATTTCACTCGTCGGTGAGTTCAGGCGGGGGAATGTTTTTATATTAAAACTGGCCGCAGTTATTTTTTTCCATTAACATCAAGCAGAGAAATAGCAGGTTTGCTGAAAGTCTGGGAATTTTATTGGCGATGAAGTACAAAACACAATTGCTTTTCGGTTCTACTTATCTGATTGGATGTTGCAAGCATGTTGTTTTTTGCGATACCTGCAATAACTATGTTACCCTATTACCAAAAGCAAAACCTCAAAGCTTAAGATAAAAGCCGACATTACATAGCATGCACTGTGACTAAAAGGGCTGAGGAGAACCCTTCATCTGCTCTAATGAATTTGATTGCGAGATGTATAAACAAAGAGAATTATAAGCGCATCGACAAACAGCCCTTTCTGTCATTCCAACAGTGTCAGTGTCAATAAAACAGATTCACTCATTTTTATACGATTTATATGTATAAAATATATAGCTGTTTAAATTAAATAAGAGAGCCTAGACCATTTATACACAGACTTGCCACAGTATAAGAAAGGGGCCAGTGAAAACCAATCGGGCTGGAAGAATCCTTAGCATTAAACCCTGTTTCTATAACTGAAAAGTTTTATTTTTAATTTTTTAATTATATAATTTAATTTAAAATTGTAGCAGCCTGAGAGACATTAAACCTATTGCCTTCCTAAGCACTGGCTGAGCCAAGGTGATGCAAAAGCGATGGGCAGGTTCTCAATGACTGTGCCTGTCTTTGTGAATCCATTCAGGATCAGTGGCTGGATAGGTTCTTTCTACTATCTACATCATTTTCATGTTTTGTTTATGTTTGTCTCTACTTTTAGCCCCTCCTAACATATAACAGACAAGACGACGGACTCAAATGAGTTTTTAGACTACCCTTGTCACTGCTTGAGTCTCCTGTAGGCTCTTGCAGACTCTTGGACTTCTTAAAGATGCTGTTTGACTGCATAACAACCGACATTTCCCAATAAAGAACTCGACTTAAAAATAAGTTTCCTGGTTTGGGTTCTCATTTTTTCCAACACAACCAAAAACACTCACATTTACAATAACTGTAATAATACAATGTTCTAGCACTTTATAGAACAACTTCGATCCCCTATTTATTTTCCCTAAAGTCAGGCAATACGATGCCTGCATGTTGTTGCTGACTGATGGCAATACTTCAATCTGCCCATAGTTAATGCTCAACCTGACCTGACACATAAAGAAAATATAGGCAAACAAAGTCATATACTGTGTTTTGAGGGGTAGAGGGTGCCGCACACAAATGTTTTAGAATCTTTTGTATTATTACAGTTGAACCAATGAAGACACAGGGATTATCATGAGAATGTTTCTGTTTCTTTTAATGGACTTTGAATGTCTCTTGACCTCTCAAATATTATCTAAAATATATTAATTTGAGTTCCAAAGATTAAAGAAAGTCTTAGAGGATCATAATAGCAACAGAATGAGCAAATAATATCAGAATTTTCATTTTTGTGCAAAGTAACCCTTTAAAGGGAGAGTTCAACCAAAAAAAATTATTTACTTACTATTTACTCACCCTCAAGTGGTTCCAAACCTGTACGAGTTTCTTTCTTCTGTTGAACAAAGGAGATATTTTGAAAAAAGCTGACAACATTTAACTATTGACTTCCATAGTATGGAAATTAAGTACTCTAGACATCAATGGTTACATATTCCCTGCTTTATTTAAAATATCTTCTGTGTTCAACAAAAAAAAAAAAAAAGAAACTTATAAAGGTTTGAGAAAGGAAAAGGGTGAGTAAATTATGACCATTTTTAGCTGAACTATCCCTTTAACTTCAAAGTTGTGTTCCAATTTGCGTATTTATGCAGTACTCTCCATTTTTAAGAATAAATTGAGCAGGTTGTGCGTTCACACTATAAACATTATGCACTAAACTGTTGTATTTAAAATAGGGGAGGAGGGGCATTGGATTTTATAATCTGACAATGATAAAATTACCTAATTAAAGTCACACAATAAACGGTTAAGGTACAGTTGCATTGGTTTGAGAGTTGAACTTGTAATCCAGGGGTTTTAGGTTCGAATGAACAACCTTCTGCAATGTTACAAAGTTTACTTCCATCAAGAGCTGCATTCATTTTTGGTAAAGATCTTGTACTGACAATGGGCGCAGTTTCACTGTCTGACCCTGAGATATCCACTGTCTACTCCAGCATCTCAAGACTTTCAATGAGATTCACACCATACGATAGTCAACTCATATCTGAAAATCAAGCCCTCTTTCACAATCTAGAGATGAATCTTTGCATCATTCTGGAATATGGCCATGAGAAAGGTATTTCATTATGACTAACAAATAAAACGTTGCACACTGCATCAGTTAGGGTAAAAATAATTTCAAGCATCTATCATAATTATCATGGCAACAGAAGTTTAATGACTGACAAATAAATACAAAATAAATACTAATCAATACTAATACTAATAAATAGGCCAGTCAGTGTGTATATTGTGCATTGCTGATGAGAGGACAATATTGTATACAGTATGTGCTCATGAACCATTTACTAATAATGATTTAAGCTGTTTATAGGATAGACTAAATATCAGATACTATTTAGTAATTGGCTTCTAAATAGTTTTTAGTGTTATAGCATTGTCTGCATGGTTTATTAAAGAATTTTTTTTCCATTGGTTGACCCACTTCAAAAGCATGCTGCTGGCAGACATGCGCATAGGAAAGACAAGGGGCTCTATTTTAATGATCTAGGAGCAAAGTCTAAAGCTCATGGTGCAAAAGAACTAAGGGCGGAAAAATACAGTCTGCGTTCTGGCACATGATTTAACAAGGTTGTGCTTATTCTCCTAATGAGTTATGGGTGTGTTTTGAGCATCACTTGCATTAAACCAATCAAAGTCTCATCTCCCATTACCTTTAAAAGTCAGTTGTATTGCGTCATGGCGCCTTTGCTATTTACATGGCAGACTTTGTTATTGGACAACCTAAATGCTTCACTGGCAAAGAAAAAAAAAACAGGTGAACAGACCATCTGCAGCACAAGGATAAAGAACAAGCCTCCTCTGTTCAGTCTCCTTACTTTCTCTTTACTTTACTTTTACTCCTTTACTTTTGTGGAAAAGGAAACGGTTTTGTACGCCCTCCACTCAAGACATCCATTAGCCTACATATCCAATTTAGTTCATTAAGCACAAAGATTTGTTTCAAAACTATTTCTAAATTGAGTTATAATTTCCAGCAAACTAATAAATGAACAAAATATGAAATGTGGTTAAAAAAACTATATCCAAACACATGTCCTATTCTTATGCTGTTGCATGTGTCTCCAAAACCTGACAGGTGGACAAATCTAAACTTGTTTTTTATTAAAAACAAATAAAAATATGCATACAATAAATAATACTAATAATAATATTAACAATATACTATTGCAAATTGTCATGAATAAACTGAGAAAAAAAGCCCCGTGACATGAAGAAGGCATGGAGGTAGTGGTTTTAACTAACATGCTCTGCGCTACACTTTAGAACAAATTTTAGTTGGTCAATGGTACAATCTATTTCAGTTCCTCAAAATAGCAACACCCCAACAATGCGCCTTAGCACAGCTCCATTTTAGACCAGCACACCCATGAGTCTACAAAGCGGCGTAAATGGATTTACTATTTAAACAATGTGGTGAAAAAACGTGAAAATTACAGTACTGTTGCGCTGCTCTGAAAATAGCAACAAATCGCAACAAACATACCTTGCGCCTTATGCACCAGGTGAATTATAAGTAGGAAGATGGTTTTTTTTTTACTTTCGAAAAAGAGGACCTTTGGAATTGCAATACATTTTTTGTTTTTGCTTTTTCATATTTATTTTAAATGTTCATTTGAGAAGAATCATAAAGAATTTCAGGTTACATATGGGCTGCATTTACACTGCATGGTTCAAGCGACTCAATTCCGATTTCTTTCTCTAATGTGGCACAGATCGCATATTGTCTATGTACGTGTTAGCATCAAAAAAATATCACATAAATTCCGATTTACTCGAATCAGAATCAGGCCTTGTTTATATGTGGAAATTGAATGGATCCGTGCCCTCATGTCTGTAAGCAGGTAGATTAGATTTTCACCTGTCAGTGCGAGTCGCGCATCATTAAAAACTGTAGTGAATGACAATAAGTTTGACGCTTTCATTTCAGAACAGACTTCAGCGGAGTCGCCAACCTTACATCTCATACACGAGGAAAAAAGCTTTCATATTATCATGTAGCACAAGTATATAAGCACGTTAATGAGAGAGAGAAAGAGCAAGAGAGAGCACAACATCTGCCACGTATCCAATATAAATAGTGTTGCATACATCATGTGCATAAATCACGCCATGGACATTACTTGAAGATGCCCACTGGATTAAAATGGCCTTGATTAAAAGAAGATGACCAAATTTGAACTTTTCTGTCATAAAATATAGTAAAACAACTTGTCAAAAAGAATTTAAAAATGAAACCCTGCGAACAGATTAAATAAAGGAATGGAGAAAAGCTCTTTTATTATCAGCTGTCAGTCAACGTCCGATCGTTTTTTCCCTGGTCAATGCACATTTGCCGTGTGCTGTGTAAATGCAGACAATCAGATATAAGCCACTTTTAAAAGATGGTGTGAGCCTATCATCAAAAACATCAGATACAGTCACAAAATCAGAATTAACCATCAAGATCTGCAGTGTCATCAACATGCAATTTTAAATGATTTTACAATATCTGTTCAGATGTATTAACTATACATTATACTCAAATTGTGGAATTGCAATTTTTGTTTAATTGTGTTAAATGTCAAATCTAGATAGCTCCTTGCAGTTGACTTGTTTTCTTCAGTTTAGCTTCTAAAATTAGCTGTCCACTGCCTTTTATTCTTGTAAACCAGACTCAAGATTTATATCATCAGCCTGTATTTTGGTTATCAGCTTCCAACATTTAGAGAGTTATCACATCATCCATAATTTCTGAATTGGATCATCCCTACTGTTTTTGTCTTCTTCTGGAAGCTTCAAAGCTTCTGTTCCATTTGTTGTTGGTACACAGAAAAGAGCGACCAACACAATACAAAGTATTTTCTGCTGTGCTGCAGTCAGTCATACAGGTTTGAAAAGACACAAGGGGGAGTAGATGAATTCTCAAGTGAACTACCAAATTAAGTTGAAATGAGACGTGTTTTTCAAAGTTCTCACCTGTAAGTGAGTGTCATTGGGGACATACTGATCCTGATCTCCCATCAGCGAAGTGATGACAGGATGCTTCCCTGCTGTGATCAAAATCTGACTTTTCTCCTCAAGAACCTCTGGCCTATGTTCAGAACACACAAAGAAAACAAAAACAACACTTAGATAAGCTGACAAAAATAAAATTGCCAACATAAAGTTTCGTGAACAACATACTGGCACGACACCTTACATATAAGAGTTGGAATTTATGGTATCAGCTCAACACTTTATAAAAAAAAGTCCAGAGGGAGTGGATAAGCTCTGGTGCTCTGCAGAACAGGCGGGAGGGGGAGGCGGTAAGGAGCAGAGGGGGAGTAGTTGGCGGAAACCTCTGCTTTCAAAGTCAAATCCACGCCCCCACACAGACTGTCAGAGGGATATGGAGTGGGCTCTATACTGCATGGGGGTGGGATTCATCCTACTGTTGGACTCGATTCGGGCCAGGGAGAGATGGAGATGTGGGGGCTCCAGGGTCCCCTTACTCTAGGTTATCTATGAAAGCTTATGTAAGATGCTTTATGCGCATCTCACGAACCACAAAAGAGAAATACAGCTTCTTTGTAGATGCTCGGAAGTGATTGATTTTATTGCACTTCAGTGTGCTGAAAAAAGATAAAGACGTCCCCAAAACTTCTCCCAGAACTACACTTAGCTGACTTGCGAACATTCAAGAAGAAGTGCAAAATATTTAATGTTGGTAAATGAAAGAATATGCATGCGATTCATTTTGAAATATGGGAGAGGACAGGAAGTCAATGGAGAATGCTGGAATTAAAGTCAACTTCATTAGTACCTGCAGTAATTATTTTCTTTAGCAACTTGGGCCAAGGAGAAGAGGCAGTCCATGGTTGCTAGGTGACACACTGCTTTCCTCAGGATGTAGTAATGGTCCCCAAATAGTCTACATTGTTAAGTAAAAAAAGATAGAGAAGTTTAAGTTTAGGTTATTATTTATTGTTAAATTATAGCTGCATCCTGACTTTAAAGGGTCATGAAACACCAAAACACCTTTTTTGAGAAGTTAACAGTCATACATGTGTCCCACGTTGCTAAAAACACTATTAGGAAACATATATTTTAAAAAAAAAAAAAAAAGTGAAATTTATTTCGAGCAAATCTGTTCTGCCGGTTAGAAAATAAATTTTGAAGCTACATCCCGCCAATGAGATCATTGTGTAAATTACATCGTGGAGACTGGCTGTCTGTAACTGTAAATACAAAGTGATGTCTTTGAGTTTTCAGCATTAATTTATGAGAACAAATTGGTTCAAACCAATCAGTGTGCTCTATTGTGAAACAGGTTCAACTTTATTGATATGCATGATATAGCTTTAAAGACTGTTTTTACCTGTTACAGTGTTCAGATGGCAGAGAGACGCCATGTTGTGATGAAAACCGTAATTAAACCAAGTGGAAGAAGAATTGTTCTGAGACATGGGTTGCATTTATAAATGTGCCACCACTAAAGTTTTGTTTCCATTTGTTTCCACGTGTGCACAGCTGGCATGTGGACCCTGATTTGTGGATTACAGTGATCTGCTAACATGCGACAAAAATAAGTTTGTAAGGAACATTTGTTTACCCGAGAGCTTTTCAAATCTGGAAAGGGTGAAATCTGGATTCGGCACTTATCTGCTTAAAATAATAATAAATAAATAAATGTGGTTCGAGTTGGTGTTGATTGTACTGTCTCTACAGATTTGGTAAGTGTGTGATCATTGTTCTTTGTTTATTTTTATTCAGATGGCAAAGTTAGTTAGTATCGTCAGCAGTACTCTTTCAGTTTTTAAACAAATACCTTAGTCAAAATGATTTAGTTACTAAGTTTACAGTACGTTATAATACGTTATAATATCACTACAATATTATGGACAGAAAGATCTGCTGTAAATGCTGCTCTCCGAATGTAAACACGTAAACACCTTAATTAAACTATTACCGTCGTGTAGGATTTTCACTGCATTTTGTGACAGGATAGCCTAAACACAAACAGCTGTTTGACCTATTCTCTGCACCTACCAAGTCTCAGCATCTACCAAGAAATGCAAAGGTTGTTTTTTTTTCACCCATTCGACATGCCGTATCAATCTCCATTAAAACAACACTCTTCCAGCAGTTCCTCGCATAAAATATCTCGTTTGTCATGGGGGGCATGCATGAAATGTTCCTGAATGAAAGTAAAAGTGCCAAAATACAGTTAAAGTTGGGCAAATTAAAGCCACCTTTCCACTGTACACAACATTTGGACACGACTGTGTACGCACCCTTATGGCAGTCGCACAGAAATTTCAGTTTCATCGTACTCTATGGGAGAGAAGCTGGATTCTCGCTATGTCCGAAATAAAGGAGTGCAAAAGCAAGAGCCTTTATTCTCTGTGCATTCACCATTGTTGAATGCATAAATTAACGAATCAATGAATGATTTAATGATTCATAAATGAATGAATAAATAAATACTAGAAACTCTGAGCGCTGAAACTTTTTCAGAGGATGTGGAGACAACATTAAAAGTATATATTTTATTACTCATTTATGAATAGAATTTTTTTATACAAATTAAATAAAAAAATTTTTATGATTCAAAAAATAATTTTAAAAAAACTACTATTTCTCATCTCGTGTGCACGGACCTGCTCTGACAACAGTGGAATACATCACATCTGGTCAACTGGTCGCATACAGTCTAGTATCAGGAGTTCAAATATTTCAAGGTATTCGCAGCTCAAATCGGATTCAAATTTTCGGCATACGAAGATGATCGGAACTCCACGCAGCTCCCGGACTACCCTTCATTGGAAATGAATGACTTCCATTCTGTCGCTTATTGTCTGCAGTGGAAAGGCGGCTTAAGAATGAAACACCCGAAATTACATGAAACTCTGGAGTAAACGTGAATAGCGTGTTGACACGATGACGTTAATCAAATTAAGCGCTGTATTATATAAAACAGGATCATGAAAGAGCATCTAAAAGGCAACTCAAGTAAACACCTTATTTATATTACTCTCTTATTCAGATTAAGGCAATAGTTTGATTACTGATGTCCATGTAAACATACTCACTGCCCCCCACCCCCCTTGCATCTGTGTTTTCGCTGTGAAAATCAGCGGAACCACATATTAAAACTCTCCCTTTCATGCAAACCCTTCCCTCTTTCACCACTGGACACTCCCACCTAAACAAAGCAAGACTCACCCACTTTCCTGATTTTTTCATGGCCCTTTAAAGTCAATCCTAAAAATGCTCAAAACATCTGAAAAGGGCACATTCATGCGGTTCTTTTAAAGCTACATACTGAAGAAAGTTGATCCACTCGTGATTGCAGTCAATAACCAGCTGCTCGCGTAATTGCTGAAGGCGCCGGTGCTTCTCCACGATGAATGGAGTGTGATAGCGGCCAAAAACCTTAGTGCTGGGGATAAAAAGTAGATGTTTCAGTGCTAAAACTGCTTTGCATTCATATAACTTTTCAAAATGGAAGCAAGCTGTTTCCTGTGAATGTGAGAGACTTTCAATTTATCAGCTGCTATTCAAAAACTCAAAACAAAAGTGCAGTAAATAATAAAAGTATGTGTGCTACAAATCAGTGTGTTTGTAGTCATGATAAATAAAAATGTGTTTGCTAAATTGTGTACTATAGCTGACTTGTATGGCTATAATAGGTAGAAGCAGCTGACGTTAAAGTCTTGTGCTTTCAAGTTAAAAATGGAGTGCCTGCACTTATGTTAAAAATAATGTGTGTATAAAAAGAACTTTGAAATGCAAATCATATACAGAAAAGGGCCACATTGTAGAAGCTCTCTTTAGATGAAGTTAATAAGTAAGATGATGGATTTGTAGGGATCAAGTTAGCACCCACCTGCTGATTTTCACCCAGTCTGCTGGAACTATGGATGACATACTGTTCTTCACCTCAATGAGAAACTGCGCAAGAAAAAGACAAGTTATTGTAGACTGTGAAAATGTTGTATGTTTTTAACATACAGACCTCATTATTTTATATTCAAGTAGAAAATTACATTGTAACTAACACAATTTTCTATTTAATTCATGTTTATTTCTATAGTGCTTTTTTTACAATGTAGGTTCTGTCAAAGCAGCTTAACATAGAAGTTCACATGACTGTCAATGCAGATTTCAGAGTTGAAGTTCAGTTTAGTGCACTGAAGAGCAAATGCATTAATGCACAGCTCCACAAGTCCCAAACCAAAAAAGCCAATAATGTAGTGTTAACTTAGTGCTAACTACTAAATATATATAGTTCATTTGGTTATGTATTTGAGAGAAAAACAGTTTAATAAATAACTTTTTTTAAATGATACAGGTAAAGAGAATATATAACTGAGTGCATTTCTAAGCACTTATTTAATTAAAATAGGTCAACAATGTGGCCATGTATTTTTGCAAAGTCATAAAGAGCACATTTGCCTTAACAGCTAGATTTTTTCCTATTGTTCCAGTACTTTACCTTGCATGTATACATTGCCTGACAAAAGTCTAGTCGCCTATCCTAGTTTTGGGAGAAACTATAATAACTTGACTTCTAGTTGATCTTTTGGTATCAGAAGTGGCTTATATGGAAGGCAAAGGCCTCTAGATTACTCGTATTTTACCAAAATAAAATATGATCATGCCTTTATTTTGAATTATTTAATTAGGTCTGACTTTGCTGAGACAAAAGTTTTGTCACCTAGCAGAAATAATGTACATTATAGAAAATAAAGTCATGGTGCAGTGAGAAAAGAATGAATATTGTGTATGACTCCCATGAGCTTGGAGGACTGCATCCATACATCTCTGCAGGGACTCAAATCACTTATTAATAAAGTCATCTGGAATGGCAAAGAAAGCGTTCTTGCAGGACTCCTAGAGTTCATCAAGATTCTTTGGATTCATCTTTAATGCCTCCTCCATCTTACCCTAGACATGCTCAAAAATGTTCATGTCTGCTGACTGGGCTGGCCAATCCTGCATCATCTTGACCTTTGCTTTCAGGAACTTTGATGTGGAGGCTGAAGTATGAGAAGAAGTGCTATCCTGCTGAAGAATGTGCCCTCTCCTGTGGTTTGTAATGTAATGGGCAGCACAAATGTCTTGATACCTCAGGCTGTTGATGTTGCCATCCACTCTGCAGATCTCTCGCACACCCCATAATGAATTTAACCATAAACCATGATTTTTCCTTCACCAAACATGAATGATATCTGTGAGAATCTTGGGTTCATACAGGTTCCAATAGGTCTTCTGCAGTATTCATGATTATTGGGATGCAGCTCAACAGATGATTCATCAGAAAAATCTACTTTCTGCTACTTTTCCAAATAATCAACTAGAAGTCAAGTTATAATTGTTGTGCTTACACCTGAGATTAATGATAAGACTTTTGTCAGGTAGTGTACTGCATTTCTGGATTACTGTAGTGCAAACATTCAATATGTGACAGGAAGGTGTTCTCTTTAAGCACATAAAAAATGGTATGAGGAAGTATAATTTATTCAAACTTGTTCTTGCTCAAAGAAATTATATATATATATTGTGTGTATATATATATATATATATATATATATATATATATATATATATATATATATATATATATATATATATATACCAGCCAAAGATCTTCACCTCCCAGATTGTTTAAGAGCAGCCACTTGGACAGCTGCTGCAACCATCGCTTTGCATAACCAATGAATTTCTGCACAAACTGTCAGAAATCATCTCAGGGAAGCTCATCTGCATGCTCATCGTCCTCATCGAGGTCTTGACCTGACTGCTGTTCCTTGTCGCAACCAACTTGAGTAGGCAATTGCTCACATTCAATGGTGTCTGGAACTTTTTATATGTACACAAAAGCCCTATTTCTCTCAAATAGTGTCCACACATTTGCATTCTGTAGATCTGTGTTAGTGAGCACGTCTCCTACGCCAAGATAATCCAACCGCCTCACAGGTGTGGCATATCAAGATGCTGATTAGACAGCATGGCGGGGCAGGGGGTGTAGAATGAGTCAGTATCTGATGTGACCTTCACTTGCCTCAAGCAGTGAAATGCATCTCCATCCCATCAGGTTGTTGATTGTGGCCTGTTGAATGTTGGTCCACGCGTCTTCAATTACCATGCAAAGTTAGTGAAAATTGGCAGGAACTTAAAAACGCTGATCGAGAACATCCTAGACATGCTCAATGGGTGATATATCTGGTGAGTAAGATGACCATGCAAGAACTGGTATGTTTTCAGCTTCCAAGAATTGAGCACAAATCCTAGCAACATCTTGTCACGCATTATCGTGCTGCAACATGAGGTGATGATCGTGGCTGAAAGGCACAGCAATGGGCCTCAGGATCTCGTTGTGGTGTTTCTGTGTATTCAATATTCAGCTGTGTTCACTTTCCATAACAAACTGCCCATACCATAAGCTTACAACGTTGACATCAGCAAACCGATCACCTACACAACACCATAGACTCATCTGCCCTGCACGGTGTAAACTGGAATTTATCCATAAAGATAACACCTCTCCACCAAATGTAGCACTTGCCCACTCAAAGGTTATGACAAGTGATCTGCAGTCAGATTGAGAGCCTGATGGAATGACGAATATTCAGATGAGCTTCCCTTAGACGCTATCTGAGAGTTTTTGGAGAAATTCTTTGGCCTGCACATTTTAGAGTGGCCTTTTATTGTGGCCAGCCTATGGCACACCTGTGCAATAATTATGCTGTCTAATTAGCATCTTGATATGCCACACCTGTGAGGTGGATGTATAATCTCCACAAAGGAGACTTGGGCTGCGTCCGAAACCGCCTACAACTCATTAGGTACTGCATTTGAATTTAAACGTACCAATTGGCTGTTAGAAAAGTATGTTCTATACAGAATGTATGTGAAAAGTATGAATGTAATTCGTTGGACAAACTACACCCGCCATTTTTGTCATGGTCACGTGACCTAACTGCGTAAGTTGTGTCGCTTTACTCCCATTACTGAATTCGCTCGTGGGGCATCATGGGATAGCGCAGCATGCATGGGATGCACACTCCAGAATCTCGCCAGAAGTAGTAAGTCATCCTGGTACTTCTCGCATACTGTTTTTCGAATTTTATGAATTCGGACATACTACTCAGCTCGCATACTGATTTTAGCGTACTGTATAGTATGGAGGTATGCAGTTTCGGATGCAGCCTTGCTCTCTAACACAGATTTAGACAAATGTGTAAACAATATTTGAGAGAAAAGGGCATTTTGTGTAGATATGAAAACAATTAGGGACTATTTAACCTGATCACTTTTTGCATTTTTTTCTGATTGGATAGATCTGATTTATGAATATAAATCTTCAAATCCTGCACTATGTTACTATTGACTAAAGCATTAAAAATACGCAACATTTTATTTAATTATTTTATTTGTTTATTATTTGTCCTTCACTTGTGTGCCAAATATCTCATCTGCACAAGTCAGGCTTGAGGATTACTGTCACTACAGGCTAAAAGAAACATCTATTTTTGTCATACAGATACATGTTAGAAATCATTCAAAACATACAAGCTTTACATTAATTTGTGTATAACCTATACTACCGGCCAAAAGTTAGGGAGATAAGTTTATTCTGCCCACCAAGGCTGCATTTATTTAATCAAAAACATAGTACAAATGGTAAAATGTTATTGCACTATAAAATAACTGTTCAAAAGTAGTTTATAATTTAATTTAATAATTTATCAATTAAAAATAAAATAAAATAAAATTTAATAAAACTAAATAAAATTAAATTATATTAAATTATGTTATATTATATCAAATTAAATAATAAAATATTAAATAATAATATATTAAATTAAATTAAATTATATTATATTTTAAATTAAATTAAATTTTCTTTTTGACTTAGTCCCTTTATTAATTTGGGGTCACCAGAGCATAATGAATCGTCAACTTATCCAGCATATGTTTTACGCATCGGATGCCCTTCCAGCTGCAACCCATCTCTGGGAATCATCCATACACACTCATTTACACTCACACACTATGCACAATTTAGCCTACCCAATTTACCTGTTCAGCATGTCTTTGTACACTGCAAAATTTAGATATTTAACTTTTTTTTTGTAATATTTTGTTTTATTTACCATTTTTAGAAGATTTTTATTAGATATTTAACATTAACACTCTCTCAGAGTTCATATGGGAACCACTATAAAAGTGTTAAAAATAACACTTTTGAAAGTGTTAACATTATCACACTGGGAGAGTGTTAATTAGCAAACTCTTATAGTGTAAAATATCTGTTAAATTTACGAAAAAATACCAGCAGCTGTGGTTGCCAGAATTTTTCTGTGAAAAAATATGAAAGTTTTATAGAACTGTATAAATTTACGAAAAATAACCATATTTCATGAACTGATACAATGTTCAGTTTACAAAATTACAGCTTAGTGGACAAAAATGTAAAGTCAATAGATGCAATGTGTTATATAATTGTATTGCAATTAGCAAACAGATTTTCACTGCATTAGTAACTACATAGATACTGTACCTTTAAACAAAAGAAGATGCAGCATAACATCAAATACTCTCAGTTCATCTTGGACTTGAAAATAGATGCTACTATCCACCACAAATTGGTGTTTTTTTTTTTTTTTTTGCTTTGTTCTTTTTCCTTTTTTGATTTTACTGAAAAATACTGGCAGCTGTGGTTGCCAATAATCCACTGCTACATTCGTAAATTCAGTTTACAGAATATTTCTGTTAAAAACACATTCCACAGTCTGTATTTTTTATCGAACACAAACTGAGGGAAACCGGAGGATCAGGAGGAAACCCATGCAAGTGCAGGGAGAACATGCAAACTCCACACAGAAATGACAACTAGCCCAGCCGAGGCTTGAACCAGCGACCTTCTTGCTGTGAGGTGACAGCACTACCTACAGCACCACTGCACCACCTATTTTACATTATATTATATTATATTATATTATATTATATTATATTATATTATATTATATTATATTATATTATATTATATTATATTATATTATATTAGGCATCACAGTGGCACAGTGGGTAGCACAAACGCCTCACAGCAAAAAGGTCAGTTGGCATAAGCTAAATTGACCGTAGTGTGTGTATATGAGTGTGTATGGATGATTCCGCCGTGGTAACCCCAGATTATTAGAAGGACTAAGTCTAAAAGAAAATGAATGAATGAATGAATCAATCAATCAATCAATCAATCAAAATTATATTATTGTAATCTAAAGTTTATTTTTGTAAATTCGTGATGTAAACACCAAAATACCTCCTATATCTCAAATATCTTTATAAACCTGCCACTAAAATTGCATTTCAAATGAAACATCTTTGTCCATCACTCATTCTACTCTTGTAGACTTGTCCAGAATAAGATGCGAAATGTCTTTTTGCTGACAGCCAGAAGAGTAGCTATGCTAGACTGGGTGAGAGATACTGGGAAAAAGAGGAGCGACAGGGGTCTGTATTCTGGGGTTGAGAAAACTGTTGTGTATTCATGAGGGAAAGGCAGAATGGGCAGATGGAGAAACAGATGTGGAGCTGCATGCAAAAATGTCAGACACTGTCCTTGTAGTTGCCATCTTTTAGTAGAGAAGTATTCAAGAGCACAATAACATTATTAAAACAGCCACGTTATATGATGTAGAACAAGAAGTTAAAAGGTTTCTTAAAGATAAAAAGTTGCATAATTGTAGAACATCGGATACAAGACCACTGTGTTTTATAATGCGTCACAATGCAGTATTTAAAACAGTAGCTTTAATGTAGAAAATATGACTTTGTAGAGTTCAACCCTGAAAAAAGTAGTATATAATATAGTCATTAGTTATCAATTACATTTTTCATAAAGTGCATTAATAGGAGTGAATTCCAGCACTAGCAGAATGTGATGTATAAAGAGTTGCATGCAATAGATCAACAGCCATAGTCAGTTTGTTTTTCACCAAACCCTATTTGGAATATACAACCCCATCGTCATAAACCATTCTGTAGTATTTCACATTTTGCTTAACAAGTGTAATGCTGGTTGTCGTTAAATGGAAGTTTTGGTTTATAATTGGATTTTTTTTTTCTAAATTCCCCTTTGTGATCTGAAAACAAAAAAAGGTATACAGCATTAGAACATCACCTCGGATGAGCAAATGATGACAGGATTTTCAACTGTGTTTGGACTATGGCTAGAATCTGAGCATGTAAAATTCTGTACAGATACTATTGAAAAGAGGCTGGATGAAACAAGATAATTAGACATTGACTATGTTTACATGGACATCAGTTACCAAATTACTTGCCTTAATCTGGGGTCCGTTCTTCGTACCTCGCTTAAATGATCTAAGATGATTTGACAGATCCTGGATCTTTTAATCTTGATAACTGATCTCTCGCTAATTTGGTTCTTCAAACAAGTTCGCGAATCAGATTAGAATGTCTGGATAAACTGATCTGAGATCGCTGTGTATGTTGTGTCTATCGATCCTCGAAATCATGATCAGCAATGCAACGATTGGCTGACGGCACAGCAGCTTAATGCGATCATCTGATTAATATTCAATTATCCATGTGAGCAAAATAACATCAAATTAGCAGTAAACGGCTTGTTAAATATGACACGCAATAACCTTCCACATTTGTTGTGAGCAGCAGGCTTTACACTTTCATGTGTCAAGAGTATTCATCATGTATTTCAATGCATATCAATGTATTTAGTTCTACATTTAGAAAAGATTTTCTTTATTTTGGTTGTTTACAAAAGCATTTTCATATTGGTAAAGGCGTCTGCAACTTTTGTGAAGCATCAAATCACCGGCATATTAACTATCAAAACATGTTTATGACTGCATAAATGTATTATTGCTTTAAAAAAAAAAAATCACATATTCTGCATTTCTATTATACACAGTTTGTACTAAAGCGATCTAAAAAGTTCATATCAATAAGTTTTCTCTTTGCACCACCAGGTGGCAGTCTTTGAACTTTCATTTCGAGGGTGCAGATTGCATACGTTTTATTAATATGTATAACTTTATTTATTTTATTAATTACTATAACTTTATATATATATGGTTAAAAAATGTACCATTTTCCCAAGTGTATAACTATTACTGTAAGAAAATATCAGAATTCAGAACATACTTTCTGTATTACCTTTGCTTGAACAAAGCCGATCTAATCCTATTTATATGAATTGAACCTGCTCCCGATCAGGTTTGACCTAGCAGATCTGTTGCTATGACAACAACTCTCGAATCAGCTTTGAAGAACGAAACGATCCTGGATCGTGTCAAATCGTCACTATCCATATCCAGCTAACTGAGTAATCCACATACGAAGAACGGACCCCTGATTAAGACAATAATAAGATTGATGTGTTTATTTGAGTTGCTTTTTAAAAGTTCCTTTCATGAGCTCATTTTACATTATAGCACATAGATTAACGTCATTGCGTCAGCACATGTGTATTCACATTTCTTCAGGAGTTTTATGCAATTTTAGGTCTTTTATTTTACATCTTAAGCTTTAACTGCAGTTTGGCACTTTCACTTTCATTCAGGAACATTTCATGCATGCCCCCGTGACAAACTGAGGTACTGAATGGAAGTACGGATTAAGCACTGGTGGAAAAGTGTTGTTTTTAATGGAATTTGATACCGCACGCTGAATGAAAAGAAAAAAACCTCCACATTTCACGATGTGTCTGTGGTCCTTTACTGACATGGTGGGTGCAGAGAATAGTTTCAAACAGCTGTGTGTGTACAGACTACCCTGACGCAAAATGCAGCAAAAATCGCTAATAGTTAGATTGCGGTGTTTACATGTCTGTACTGCACTTCAGCAATGCCACTAATATGGCATACTCCATGTCTTAAGCCTGGTTTATACTCTTGCGTCAAGTGATCGGTGTGACCCATGGTGCACTTCCGAAACGCCAGCTGGCAGTAGGTGTTTAGTTTCCTCTGTGTTGAGATTCTTCGCTGGTGTTTTGTTTTTTCTGAATGCTACCTTAATGTACAAGTGGCTTAAACTCGCTTATTTTGAGGTGAGAATCGGTGGACGGGCAACAACTTTAATCATAAGGTAAACACAAAACAACAGTCCCTCTCACCACAGTGGAGCACAGTGGAGATTTCTTTATTTTTATTGAAACAGTCCCTTAAAAGTCACATCTCATCTTCAGTTTCGGGCTCAAGTGAACCGAGCCTAAATGAACTGCGCTGTGGCACACCTCTTCTAACCGGGCCAGGGCCGAGAAACTGAACCATGCCTGAGCCCAATTCAAAGCACTTAAACTTCTCAAACAATCTGGGAAATGGGCCTGGGCACGGTTCGGATAGCATAGTGTGAGTACGCCCTGAGTGTGTGTTCTATTCGATTGTGGATCCTTATACATGTCTGGGGTTAGCTCTAAACAGACGTTTGTATGCTTTAGCTATTAAGATATCGTTCAGAGTTGTACGCACACACCCACTTTTTCGGCTCAAACTATAAATTTCCCCTGAACTCCTAGTTTTACATTTCTGTACAGAAAGTAGGAATGCTCCAAATAACTGATTAACCATTACCCAAGGGGTGCGTTTGAAACAGATTGATGGCATCAGTTTAATTAAAAACATTATTTTTTTATATTTTAAAAGTTTAACTGCATAAGGGCCCAATCACAGCGCACTTATTGCATTGAGAGGAGCATCTTTTGAATGGATTACTAAAGGCCATCTGTGTTTTGCATGCGGTTTATGTGCCCTGCCACACTTCACGTTTTTTGCACTTTTACATATATCAATCAAATAAAAGCAGAGGTGAGGTTTCCCTTGAGGTGACAGCAGTGTATATGTTGTCATGATGACAACAGAGAACTTTTTAAGATGGTGGAGAGAATAGTGGTCGCTGTTTCAAATTATCCAGAGCTGTATTTCTTTATAAATCTTGAATTTCATAATATTATATAATATTACAAGAATGACAACATTGACAGCAAAACTCACACACAATACACAGCTGATTCAGTCATGTCCTAGTGACATAAAAAAGCGCACATTGCTTCTTTTTTTCTTATCAACAAAAAAGGCAGTGAGGTGAGTGTCATGTTTTTAAAATGGAAAACCATGTTCCCATATTTTATAGCTAATAAAACATGAATGCAAATAAATGCAATATCATATGTGAACAACAAAGTTGTTATACGCTATAGTAGCCTACACTTTACAAAAAGTCAACTTATGAACCTTGTTATTGTATTTCATCACACGCAGTGCTCGCACATAAACTGAGAGCGAGAGAGGAAATAAAAGCACACGAGCACTAGGATTATATTAAAAATGTTGACAGAGGCTTGTGATATAAGAATTAGAGCGGAGCATTAATTAAATGCTAAAGCCTATTTTCCGTGAAGCGATGGATTTGAGGTAAGCTGCTATTTTTATTTGACAAAAGAAAAAAAACAAAACATGATGACTATGCTGTTTTTTTTTAAAGAATTCAGTTAGTGTTTTCGTTTTGTAATCTAAATTTGTCATTTGTCATGAAAAATATCTAGGGCAGGACCATTTATTTAGTTTATCCTGTTTTTCTATGCTGTTGGAAACACTGCAGGTGCATGAAGACATTCTGTTGTGGTTATTTTGTCAATGTGTTGGCATGTTTAAATAAATCAGTATTTTAAAACACAATATTTAATGTGTCAGTCACAAAATAGACATGTCAATTAATATTTTTTAAAATTAAATAATAATTTAGTATTAATCTGACTATAGTTAACCAATAATATTCGATTAACTAGCGGCGGTTGTCGGTTGGCAAAATTAACCAAATGGAGCATCCCTAACAGAGTGGTTAGGTTTTGATTTACTATTGGTCTCAGGCAATCATGTGATGCGATTTTGCATGTCAGAGTTCGCCAAGATTGACTTTTGAAACACAGTGACATTTAAAACTTGTAGCACGAGCTTGCATTTCTGGTCTGCTGCATTCAGGCGCTTGTGAATGGAAGTGGGGCAAAAAGTGCAGTGCAACTGTGGCTTAAATGAAACAAAATATTCAAGAAAATGTGTTTTTTTATAACAAGGTTGACAGTAGTGCTTGCAAATTTGAGCATTTTATGCAAATTTAATCTAATACGTTTGACAGCAACAACACAGCATATGCGTCTCCACTGTAAAATACCATATTTGTGTAATGCAGCAGGTGTTACAATGGCTTTCGTCCTCAATTTCTGAAACTCATTAATCAAACAGATGTCTGAGATGAGATTGTTGACGCTATTACTGTACCTGTTGGCCAGACACTGTGGTGTAGTCCAAAGATGGGTTTTTTAACAACAGGCGAACTTCTCGCCGGTGCTCCATTATGTCCAACAAAACACTCTCAATCTCCTCTTTTGTTTTCCGGATCACTGGGAAGTCAGTCAGATCCACAAACATTTCTGTTTTATTGCCTGTCCTAAAAGAAAATAGTTCAAAATATCCATGCAGAATTAAAGTATGAAAGAAATAAATGAATGAATACACATACAGTTAAAGTCAGAATAATCTTTGCCATGATGACAGTAAATATTATATTACTATATATTTTTCAAGACACTTCTATACAGCTTAAAGTGACATTTAAAGGCCTAACTAGGCTAATTAGGTAAACTAGGCAGGTTAAGGTTATGAGGCATTTTTTTGTATAACGATGGCTTGTTCTGTAGACTATCGAAAAAGAATATAGCTTAAAGTTTCAGGACGCCCTGGAGAACTTTTTTTTTATATTAACAGATTTGTGTGTGTTGAGCATCAGTTAAGACAATGTTAGCACCTGTCAGCTTTAATTGTGGGGAAAACTGGATAATTTTGAGCTTTTGTCAGCTAATTTCAGCTTCCGGGTTTAAAATGATTTTTGGGGCGGGATCAAAATCGGCGACGTAGCGCAGAACTGCAAGTGCAATGATGACGCGTCGGTTTCTCATTATTATTCATAACGGAGTTTCCTTATCCTATGAGAAGAGCCGGCTGCTTAATTATTCATGAGACCTGCCAGACCTACCAGAGTCAAGCCCGAGCTGTGAGACACGTCACGGACTCACGGCACGGGCACACAGTATTTAGTCGTTCATGAAGGCTCATATGCATTTGTTTCCATGATCCACGGGGTTTGTTGCATGTTTTCCCCCGCGATCTTGTCAGGGCCGATCATACAGCAAAGCTGTGTGTGTGCTGCTAGCATTTTTGTCGGGAGAGCAGCACGAGAATTAGAGAATGGCGGACGCTGTCTTTCATCAGGAGTTCGTTCACATTCAGACACATCACTGTGCTGCTGTGTTTGCCTAAATCCTCCAGATTACCAGCAGGGCTAACGGTTAAAACAGACAGGTCAGGAGACCTGCTGCACTGAGTCTGCTGGATACGAGGATTGAGGGAGAAGTCCTCATTTATAGGGTTTACATGAACACACTTATCTTTATAATTATATAAATTGTGGTTATGTGTATATGAAATTACGAATAACAAATGTAGCAGGGCATTGAATCACTGTTCATTTCCTTGCATTTTAACTTTGTAAACTATAAACTCATGCGTCTCCTCACGGTTTGTCTCATGTTGTGAGCTAGCTTCGTTTGCTCACGTTCTCCCCTGCTGGCCACGCCCACTCCAGCCCGAAGCTCGCGGAGCTCCACCCCCATTAATCATGCATCTTTTGAAAAAATTCGGAAGTAGACTTTAACTGAAAGTGGGGGGTGTCATGGCCCTTTAAAGGGGCTAATAATTTTGACCTTAAAATGGTTCACAAAAAAATTTAAACTGCTTTTATTCTAGCTGAAATAAAATGAATAAGACTTTTTTCAGAAGAAAAAATATTATCAGACATACTGTGAAAATGTCTTTGCTTTGTTAAATATATTGGAAATATAAAAAAAATTTAAAAGTCAAAGGGGGGCAAATAATTCTTGACTTCAACTGTATAAGACTTCAACCGTATATGCACTCATACATACATAAATGTTTTTAATCATTTGCCAGCAAGAAGTTTAAATATGTTTTTTAAGTAATAAAAATTATGTATGATCACATGTTTATGTCAATGTCAGGACTCTGCCATTTCGGTTTAGTTAATTCTTGTTATGGTGGCAGAGTCCAGTCCTGTCTTGTCTTGTCTTGTATTGTATTTTGAGCTCGGCTCGAGTTTTTTGGGCCGAGCACTCATATCCTATCTTAGTCTCTGTCTCTCATAATTTTTCTGTTCTAGTCTTTGTAGCAGGCAAGCGTGACTCCTGAGGAGATTCGGTTTCACTTGTGCTCACTTGCTCTCTTTTTTGTGTTTGTTCTGCCTGCAGTGTGCTGTTTTACTCTCAGCGCCTCAGTCTAGTTGGTTTCGGTTCTGTTGGCACTGGGATACATGTGCGAGTGCACAGTAAGTATTTTATTTATTGTGTGCCCATGTCTTGTGTTCTGTTTGTGTTAGCCTTGTCAAAACACGTGGCTCGCTGTTTACATTGTGGCTACGTGTTTTAGTGTTGTGTTTCGTGTGAACGTGGTTAATGAGTTCTCTCATTGGCTGTATGGTCTAGTCTCGTTTTACGCAAGCACATGTTGCTTGTGTTGTCTTTTTGTGTCATGTGCTCTCCTGTCTATTGTCTAGTCCCGCACTCCTTGTAAACTAATTACAAGTTTATCATGTTCACCTGTTTGTTTGTCATTTTTGCTCTTGTTTATAGCTTCTTCTTGTCTGCTGGGTTCCGTTCTTCGTACCTTGCTTAAATGATCTAAGATTATTTGGCAGATCCTGGATCTTTTAATCTTGATAACTGATCTCTTGCTAATTTGGTTCTTCAAACAAGTTCGCGAATCAGATTAGAATGACTGGATAAACTGATCTGAGATCGCTGCGTGTGTTGTGAAGGACAGATCTATCGATCCTCGAAATCATGATCAGCAATGCAATGATTGGCTGATGGCACAGCAGCGTAATGACATCATTTGATTAATATTTAATTATCCATGTGAGCAAAATTACATCAAATTAGCAGTAAACGGCTTGTTAAATATGACACGCAATAACCTTCCACATTTGTTGTGAGCTGCAGGCTTTACACTTTCATGTGTCAAGAGTATTAATCATGTACTTCAATGCAAATCAATGTATTTAGTTCTACATTTAGAAAAGATTTTCTTTATTATAGTAGCCGTTTTTTTAATCTGTGTAAAGAATAACTGGTTGTTTACAAAAGCATTTTCATATTGGTAAAGGCAACTTTTGTGAAGCATCAAATCACCGGCATATTAACTGTCAAAACATGTTTATGACTGCATAAATGTATTATTGTTTTTAAAAAAAGTCACATAATTGTGCATTTCTATTATACACAATTTGTACTAAAGCGATTAAAAACTTCATATTAATAAGTTTTCTCATTGCACCACCAGGTGGAAGTCTTTGTACTTTCATTTCGAGGGTGCAGATTGCATACGTTTTATTAATATGTATAACTTAATTTATTTTATTAATGACTATAACTTTATATATATAGTTAAAAATATGTACCATTTTTCCAAGTGTATAACTACTACTGTAAGAAAATATCAGAATTGGGAACATACTTTCTGTATTATCTTTGCTTTAACCAAGCCGATCTAATCCTGTTTATATGAATTGAACCTGCTCCCGATCAGGTTTTACCTAGCAGAACTGTTGCTATGACAACAACTCTCGGATCAGCTTTGAAGAACGAAACGATCCTGGATCGTGTCAAATCGTCAATATCCAAAGCCAGCTAACTGAGTAATCCACGTACGAAGAACAGACCCCAGGTCTGTATGCCAATTTGTTGTCGTTTATCAACTTATCCTGTTGTGCCCAGCCTTGTCGAGCCCTGCTCTTCCCTGCCAGCCCAGTTTAGGTAGTTTGTGTCTTTCACAAGACAGTTTATGTATAATAAGAACTCAATGTGAATTCTCCGTTTATAAAATTGCTTTGGTTTGTCGCCGACATGTGTTACACATACAGAAACCAAAAAAAATGTTTGTTTTTTAATATATTGTTTCAAAATATATAATGCGATGGACAACATTCCTAGCCATCCTGTGAAATGTGTATTCTTATTTAAATATAAGTGATAATTCTTTCAAATATAACAATTTTGTTCACAGTATTTACTATTTTTATTTAAATTTTTAACAATTCATTTGAAGGTCCAGTGACTTGCCTATTTAGACTAATCTGCTTAGTGAACCTAATTAAACTAGTTAAAGTTTAAATTGCACTTTAAACTGAATACTAGTACACCACCTGACGAAAGTCTTGTGAATAATATTAGTTGTAAGAGCAGAAAATAATAACTTGACTTCTAGTTGATCATTTGGAAAAGTGGCAGAGGGTTGATTTTTCTGATAAATGGTCTGTTGAGCAGCATCCCAATTATCACAAATACTGCAGAAGACCTACTGGAACCCGCATGAATCCAAGATTACCATTGAAATCAGTCAAGTTTGGTGAAGGAAAAATCATGGTTTGGAGTTACATTTAGTATGGGGGCGTGCGAGAGATTTGCAGAGTAATCTACATCAGCATCAACAGCCTTAGGTAACAAGACATTTGTGCTGCTTATTACATTACAAACCACAAGAAATGGCAATTCTTCAGCAGGATAGCTCTCCTTCACATACTTCAGCCTCCACATCAAAGTTCCTGAAAGCTTATAAGGTCAAGGTGCTCCAGGATTGGCCAGCCCAGTCAGCAGACATGAACATTTTTGAGCATGTCTGACGTATGATAACGGAGGAGGTATTAAAGATGAATCCAAAGAATCTTGATAAATTCTAAGAGTCGTGCAAGAACACTCTCTTTTCCATTGCAGATGACTTTATTAATAAGTGATTTGAGTCATTGCAGAGATGTATGGATGCAGTCCTTAAAGCTCATGGGAGTCATACACAATATTCATTCTTTTTCCACTGCATCATGACTTTATATTCTATACTGTACGTTATTTCTAAGTGACGAGACTAAGCAAAGTCAGACCTTACTGTACTAAATAAATATTTCAAAATCAAGGTATGATCATGTTATATTTTGGTTAAATAAGCATAATATAGGGGCCTTTGCCTTCTATATAAGCCACTTCTGATACCAAATGATCAACAAGAAGCCAAGTTATTATTTGTTGTTCCTAAAACTTGCAAACATACAGGTGACAAAATTTTGAACAGGTAGTGTATCCTGAAAAATATCTAGTAAAATATTATGTACTGTCATCATGCCAAATACAAAAAAAAATTAGTTAGTGGAAATGACCTTTATCTACTACATTTAAAAATTGTGATTCCCTTCATTATACTGTATTTGGGAGGGATTTCACTTGAGGCCTAATAATTTAGTCTTCAGCTATATCAATTTAAAATGAACAAACTAAGGTGAATACCCATGAAGCTGTCAAAAAAATGAACTTACTTTGCCGCTTTCTCATTCAGCACTTTTAAGAAGTTGTGGGCGGGGCTTAAAAGCTGAGGTGTGTCCAGCAGGAGGGTCTTCAAAAGGGGAGAGCTGAGCTGTGATTGGATGGCAGGCATGAGGGCTTGAAGCTCAACATTCAGGCGAGAAAGAGAGCTAATGATGAGGTAAAATTCCTGAGTGGAGCACTGGAAAAACAGAAAGGCCAAAGATAAGTCTTTTTAATATTTATCGTCTTTTTTCTCATATTTATTTTGTGTTGTCACTTGTCACTTTATGTACACTGGAAGCTTCTGTAGCCAAAACAAATTCCTTGCATGTGTGAAGCACACTTGACAATAAAACTGATTCTGATTCTGATTAAAATGAAAAGCATGCAGGCTGGATATTAACAGTTTAGTACAGCACATATTGTGCTTCTCATGAAAGAGTTATAATTATATATCATCTAATTTCATTTCAGGTTTAATTAACAGATTCTTTGCAAACTCTCTGCAAATGCATTGACAGGTTGTCCCTATTGTAAATGTCCATCTTTACATAAACTTAAATGTGTGAATCTACGTAATTTATAATTTGTGTTTCAAGTTCCAATGAACTGTATAATTAATGGAATGCTTTGCCTTAATTGCATTTATACAACAGTTCTGTCTGGTTCTCGAATTCGATTGGCTGATAGCCATGCAATATTCTGCAATATCAGCACTCGTACAGCCTCTTCACTTTTGTGTCTTTCTCCACCCACATAGAGTGACAGTAGATCAATAAACTCACTACAGTTTGACAAATATTGCAGCTGTTGGACAACACAATGTACTTTTGAGGCGTTTCAGGTGAGAATGTAGTTGTTTAGATTGCATATATGCAGTTGATTTAGAAGGATAGCGCCTATTTTAAATATTTATATTTTCAGAGAGACAGCACGTCGGCAGCCACTAGCCTGTTATTAAGCAGAGCAAAGACGGATGTAGTCGATCCACAAGATGGCGACAAAGACTGCAAAAAAGCCCTTAGAAAAGAAAAACAGCATAATTTCTAACTACAGCTAATCAAATGATTAGAAAAATGGTAATTGACATTCTAAGTCTCTCTCTCTATGTTGTAATGCTGTATTTATACCATAGGATTTGTAGTGCATTGAGTTTGAAATAGGACTCATTTATCAGGATGTATTTTTGTGTTGGCCACTCTTTGTATAACCCTGAGTTACCTTTTGTTTGGCCGTCTGTTTGTTTCTAATGAGTCTCATGTTTTTTGTTACTGCCGACCAGTTCAGTAAAAAGAAAGCAGAAATGCCCGCATGTGTTGAGTGTTTTTTCTTATTGCAAACAGAAAAGTCTAAAAATCTAGTAAGGATTGCACTGCTTTGCCTTTTTCTGGGTTAATTATTGTGATCTCCCGATTGCAACAGAGAAATACTGGGAAATCTCTGTAGACTGATGGAATTTCATGCTGTTCAGCCTTAAGGCCCGTGCACACCGAGACGTTTTTTGCTCGCGTTTTTCGTTGACTTTTAACGCCTCGAAACTAAATAAAGGGCGTCAATGTGATTGTGCACACCAACGCGTAAAACGACAGGCGCAAAAGCATCATTTTAAAAAAAGCGTCTCATGCTCGTTTTTTTGTTTTGACGCGCGGCATCAAAACCTTCTCCACCAATCAGATCGGCACTTTTGTTCATGTGCACGGAGCTGCTGAAGTTACAGTAAGCAGCACTTGGAGGCGCTCAAGCGCAAAACTGTAATTGCAAACGCACATTGAAGAAGATGCCCAGAGGCGTTATGAACGTGGAGCTGCTTATTGCTCTGTGAACACTAATCATTTCTTCATCACTAGAGCTGGAGCTGCTGCTTGAACCATCCATGCTTGTTCGAGTCACCAGTACATTTAACAACAAACGTGTGAACTTCCGCTCCTCCACTTGATTTAGCATGCTCTTCTGCTTGACGCCAGAGAAAAGCGCTTGGGTTTGAACACTGAAAAACGTCTCGTAAAACGCTGACTATAAACGCAAACGAAAAACGTCCCTGTGTGTAGAATCCTAAAATGTGAGCAAAATCCCCTGTTTTGTCATCACTTAAAAGATTACACTAGAGAATCATTCAAATACTAGCTCTAAAGAGATGTTGGTGAAGTAGCAAAGGTTTCTGCTTATTTGATGTCAGCTGCAGATGTAAATGAATGGCGAAAGAAAGTAGTTCCTCAAATACAAAAGGGTTTTTAGAATCTCAGTGTTTGATTTTCTTTTTTTATGTGCACAATTATGCCGTCAAACTGTAGTATAAATGCAATATCACACGAGTAGCAGTGCGATATGGCTGTATATCGTCACTGGTGGTACACTAAGGCACGCACACCTCCCACCAGTGCCGATACACAGCTGTATCACACTGTTAATCGTGTAATTTTGCACATTTATGATGCTTATTTTAAATATTCTAAAATGTCACCCACAGTAGGAAAAATTTACAATGAAATGGCAATGGCTTGACATTACCAAAACAACATAACTTGTCATAAACCTGTCATAAACCTGTCATAAACATGATTGTCATGAGGCCCTTATAATTGTTTCATTTTTTAGATCACATTTTCAGAGGAACAAACTACTATTTATCATTAAAATGTCTCTCTAAAAGTGTCATAAAACTGTCAAATATTTTTTAAGATAACTTTTAAATATTTAGTTACATTTTAATGGCAAATTCAGATTGTACCACTGTAGAGATAAAATATATACAGTTGAAGTCAGCATTATAAGCCCCCCTAATTTAATAGCCCCTGATTATTTTTTCTCCTATTTCTATTTAATAGAGAGATCTTTTCAACATATTTCTAATCATAATAGTTCAATAACTCATTTCTAATAATGGATTTATTTTATCTTTGCCATGAAGACAGTAAATAATATTTGTCTAAATATTTTTTTAAGACACTTCTATACAGCTTACAGTGACATTTAAAGGCTTAACTAGGTTAATTAGGCTAACTAGGCAGGTTAGGGTAATTTAGGCAAGTAATTGTGTAACAGTAGATTGTTCTGTAGATTATCGGAAAACAAAATTGCTTTAAGGGGCTAATACTTTTGTCCCTAAAATGGTGTCTAAACAATTTAAGACTGCTTTTATACTAGCCGAAATAAAACAAATAAGACTTTCTCCAGAAGAAAAAAATATTATCAGACATACCGTGAAAATGTCCTTGCTCTGTTAAACATAAGTTGGAAAATATTTTAAACAGAAGAAAAAAATTTAAGGGGGCTAACAAATTCTGACTTCAACTGTATGTAGTGTCATCCCAAATGGAACACTAATGAATTTTTTTCTAAGCGGAAATTCAAACAGCTTCCCTCATGACGTTTGACGGTTGCCAAATTAGCGAAATAAATGACTGAACTAACAAATAATACCTGCCATTAGTATAACTGCATTCAACATTGGGCGGTGCTATAATCACTCTCGTAGGAGAATTTTGCTTTCACAATCCAAAACAAATTAAGTAATACAACATTAGCGCCTGAAAGCTACACCACTTCCACTACGTGAGCAAAGCAACGGTCGTTGAGTGTGTGAACAGTCCAACATTACACACTTAATTTTAACGGTTGAGTAAGTGCATCAGCAGGGTATTTAAAGTGCACTTATTCTTTTTATTCTTTTTTCTTCTTTCACTTTCACTATTTATACAACAAAATGGCGTAGAATAGTGCAAAATAATGGTAAGTATGCAATTTGGGACGCCCCTTCTTTCACATTTATTATTATAAAGATTTGATGACAGGCTTATGAACACCCTTCAAGTAAATTGGTGCTAAACATTTTAAAGGCTAAGAAGAATAAACAACCTTTTTATGCTTTATTTCGAAATGCATTAACAATTACACACAAAAAATAACTATCGATTACCCCAAGAAATAATAATGCTAACTTGTAACTTTGCGTGGAGCATCATTAATCATTATACCTCAACACCCGTGTGTATGCAATCTGTAATTTCCATAATTTGATGAGAGCAAGCACCAAGAAGCCAATTAAATCTCTGCTTGATCTTGTGTGTGTTTATAAACATCAAGCCCTTTTCCCAAAGGCTCAGCGTTAGTCATTCCTGCTAACATTACATTATAATAAGGCAACGCATATCAACTCTCTATGCTGATTAAAACCGTGTGGAAGTTCCCTATAGATCTATGCAAATACTCTCTGGCCCACTGTCTATACCATTTATTTATGATGGAGGTGTTCCTCTGACAGTCTACTGCTGATACTGTACATAATAAAACTACAAACTTTTTAAATACTAAGAAATGCTGTTTTGTTTTGAAGGTCATTACTGAGAAAAACCATTACTTTGCGTAAACAAGAACTATAATATTTACTGACGACTTTTTTCCTTCGTGACAAGATCACTAAACAACCAAAAACTGTGACTAAACATACAAAGTGAAATAATGTTTGTTGGAAATGTCAAAAAGAGAGAGGCACATTTACTCATTTTACTTGAGAGTAAATAGCTTGGAACATTAATACCACTGTCACCAAGGTTATGCTTACTGCGTGATAGGGAACATATGGCAAATATTACAAAGGGAGAAGTCACAGATTATGGTACAGATTTCAGTGACGCTAGTTTCAACTTGAAACACTAGAAAGCACCCAAAATTTCAGTTAAAATAATGGTCCAAAAATTAAATATAGTCTTCGAGGTTCACTGATCAAATAAATTTAGTTGCCATTCTTGGCGCATGTCAAATCTCTGAAACTTGAACTATAGATTATATAGTTGCCCATCTTGCACTTTCAGTCTGTATCTTCCATATGAGTACTAGTGCTGATATAGCACTAGCATACAACTCTTTCTTGACATAAAACCACAGGTTTGAAGAACGTGCCACCACAACCCCAATTTTCCCTTTTCTCTCTCTTTTAATGTTTTTGACCTCAACTTTCGTTACTGACCTGGGGTGCGTTTCCAAAAACCATTGTTAGCCAACTGAAGTCGCAAGTAACATTGTTACAAACATAGTTGGTTGATTTGGCATTTACCAAATACATCAATCCAATGGACATTCACAGAAAGCATTGCAAACTTGTACGCTTGCAACTACACCTCTGGAGCTGTAATTAGAAACATAGTTACTGGCTGTGTTCTATTGTGTTATCCTCCCTATGCACTATTCAATTTGAACGTTACAACATTTAAATTTTTTATTTATTAATTATTATTATTATTATTATTATTATTATTATTATTATTATTATTGTTATTATTATTATTTAGGATGCTTAGTAAATAGAATATTCCCATTAATGTTTGTAAAGGAAACATATATAGGTCCTAGATGTGTCGTTTACATATACAGTATTACTTTGGAAAGCGAGTGCATGTTTTAACCAAAACTAATATTGGATTTTTTAAATGTGTGTACGTGTACAAAATATAATTTGCACATAAAATTATACGAATTTTCTCTAAAGAAGTAGTTACTCCACTCCATTTAGAGCATCATTAGGGGCCTTTTACGTTATAACTAACGTGGTTCAAACAATGGAGCAGCAACAGAGAAACTACGGTTTTGGGAAACACTGGTCACTACACGGTTCTTTCTTTCCCAAATGATGCATCGAACTATGATAGTTCAGCAGCGAGTTATGTCGTTGTTTGGGAAACACAGCCCTGATTACTTTGTATAAATGAATGCACATCATAAACTGTTTATGCACATCATATACTGTGTGTTGAACAATGAGGGTTATAGTGTGGTATATTTATGTTTTAATAAATTTTGTACTGTTATATATATATATTTTTCTATTTCTACTGTTATTTTTTCTTTTACTTTTGTTTGTTAACCATCACAATAATTGATGAATAAATCTTAAAAAAAAAAAAAAAACAATGAGTCAATATAATGGCAAAAACAGCTTTGTGTGGACGCTTAAGTTGCCAATTACATAATAAAGACAAACCAGAGGTAGATTGAACATAAACCGGTGACACATTGGGCCAGTGGGTAGCACAATCGCTTCAAAGCAAGAAGGTCGCTGGTTCAAGCCTCGCCTAGGTAAGTTTGCATATCTGTGTAGTGTTTACATGTTCTCCCCGTGTTCAGGTGGGCTCCGGTTTCCCCCACAGTCCAAAGACATAGGTGAATTAGGTAAGCTAAAATTGTCGGTAGCGTATTTGTATGAATCTTTTAATTCATTAGTTTTACTTATTTATTTTAATTATTCATGTATTCATTCATTAATTTTCTTTTCGGCTTAGTCCCTTTATTAATCGGGGGTCACCACAGAAAAATTAACCGCCAACTTATCCAGCATATGTTTTACGCAGCGGATGCCCTTCCAGCTGCAACCCAACACTGGGAAACATCCATACACTCTTGCATTCACACTGCAGCCAATTTAGTTTATTCAATTCACCTAAGGCGTATGTCTTTGGACTGTGAGGGTAACGGGAGCACCCAGAGGAAACTTATGCAAACTCAGGGAGAACATACAATCTTCACACAGAAATGCCAACTGACCCAGCCGAGGTTAGAAGCAGCTACCTTCTTGCTATGAGGCGATTGTGCTACCCACTGCGCCACCGTGACACCCATTTTATTATTTTATTTACTTGTGTATGTGTGTATGTTTATGTATATATACATATATGAGAAGAGAAATCTATACATATATTTAAACTAACAGCAGACAATGAATATTAAAGGCTGATTTATACTTCTGCGTCAAACGCCGGCGTATGCTACGGCGTTGACGCATAGCCCTTCGCTGTGGCACTAACGAGTCTGTGCGGGACCGAGAGCGATTGTTTACAAGTGTGGAGTCCTGTGAAGAAGCTCCGGATGGAAAGTTTTGTTTTGTGTTTACCTCATAGTTAAAGTTGTTGCACATCCGCCGGTTTCTGCATCAAAATGAGCGAGTTTGGCCCCTATTTTACACTAATGCTTTTTAGTTTGAAAACGCATAAGTTTTGCTACGGTAATGCCGACCATCCACACTACGCTGGAGTTTTCGAGCGCCGAAAACGGAGCGTTTTGAAAACGCATTTTAAAACGCTGCTACTCCGTCTCAGTCTGGATGGGGGAAAACGGAGAATCTGAAAACGGAGGCGGGGCTGCAGACATTCGCCTATCTGATTGGGGCTTTTCCTCAATATTAAGTAGCCTAACGTTACATACAGTTCAGTCCTGCATCCTCTCCTTGTAAGTTCAGACTTTGCAAGTATGGTCAAGGCTGCAGTCTCGCCCTCCTCAGTTTGATATGGAAAACAGACTACCGAGGACACAGGTAAATCTTCAAAGGGAACAGTGTACTTTATAACTTCATTCAGATCATCCTGGCTACGTTGTTTCACTTTTTCAACAATAAAATGTAAACATGATTTAAGGAACTGCCTATTTTCATTTTAATATTAGCAACTTAACGGACAGCAGAAATGTTGAGGCGTTGTGCTGCAAATATGAGGGTCATCTTTACTGTGTGGATATTTATTACAAAATGGAGCCTAGAATATCACTGCCTCCTTTCAAATTTCAGTGAAAATACGAAACATACCCTCTCTTTTGCTGAATATCAGTTTTAATAATCGATAATGGCCATTATAAAAGTATAACATAAAATAAGTTTATACATTACAGGAAACAAAGGCAAGCGATCAGTCAATATACAGAATAGGCTACGTTGTTACATTAATCATTAACTTATCTTTGCGCTTAGCCAAAACACGTTACCTGAGAACAAGTAAAAGATTCCAATGACCAAAGTCGGGGAATATGTCGTTAGATATAGACAACAAGATGAATGAAATATCACATTTAACAAATATAGTGAGATTAGATCCAGCGGGAGATGCTTGATGAGCAGACCGCCTAGCACAGCTCTCATCTGGGTAGATAGGCTGCAGTGTTTGCCCAAGAGTGTGTGTGTGCGGTCACGTGATGTGCGTGCAGTTCAGAAACGCTGGGTAAAACGCAAGTGTGGACACGGTTTCATTCGTTTTCATTCTAAAATGCCGTTTTAAAACTAAAAAGCACTAGTGTAAACGGGGCCTAAGTCTCAAAAAAGACTATTTAGATAGTAAACATATTTAGATCTTTAAGAAAATACTTTTTTGGAGGGTGTGAGGGGGTGAAAAATGAAGGACATTGAGATGACAAAAACAGGCAGGTGAGTCAGGGTTAATAAGGACATTCTTTGTCTCCACAAAACAATAATCATTCCCATTCCTGCTCCCACACTTGCCATTATGCTAATAGATCCATTAAACAGAAACACGCCATTTAGCACCTTCCCTTCAACCTCCTGCCAGATTTCAGAAACAAATGAAATGATGTTTGAAAAAAAAAATACTCAAGAAATACAGAACTTTTCATTAGTTGAAATCAATTCTGGTCTTGAGAGGTTTCATTTCTTAGACAGAGCTCGCAGACGCTTTTTTGTGTGGGATAAAATATTACGTTTTTCTTTAACTAAAACTGATTTTGAATTGCAAATGCCCTTTCTGGTAGACTTGAGTAGTAAGACTGATTCATTTAGTACAAAAGTATTTACTTTCTTGTGGTAGATACTGCAAAGTCCTCTCTCGAGGTCGGGTAGACGAGTTAGCAAAGACTGGATAGAGGGAAGGACACTGGATTCAGAAGACAATATTTCAGCAACTGCCTCTTGTCGAGCTTGAATATCACTGAGAAAGAGAGAGAGAGGTAAAGGAGATTTAAGAAACAGAATAAACATGCAAAACATCAGCAATTTTTAAAAACAGATAGAAGATAATATTCCCTGTATGACACAAAACATACAGGCATTTTCATGGAAATGAACAGTTAATGCCACGATATTCTACTGTACATCTCAATTCAAAAACGCTCCCAAATATGCCTGTTAAGATGTTTGGCAGGAAAATATGTAGATTAAGATTAAATTATTGTTACATGGAATCAAACATAATCGGATCTTTCCAAAGCATGCACTACGTCACATGCAGATCCTAAACAACCCTTTAAAAGCCATAAAAAGATAGCATTTGACCGACAATGCCATGCCAGTGTAATTCTAGGGGATGAAAACATAAATACTGTATATGTGTCGTAACAAAAAATGAAAAAATCTTAGATTAAAAACTTCCATTTGACAGCAGTTTATCTTTTTTGGACATGCAACATCCATGGGGGATTTTTTCTTTTCAATCCAGACAGACCCAAATTGTAATCCGGGCAGCAGCTGGGAAGAAGGGTGCAAAGTTCCTCCATTTGCAAAATAATCTAGGACTTGGATTAACCTAGTGAGTTTATGAACCCACTATTATCTGTGGTGGTGCATGGGACAGAAGGTTATTTTAGTATATTAAAACTGAAACTATTGGTTCAAAAATCATTTCCGTTAACTGAAATAAAATTTAAAAAAGACAAAAAACAAAAACTAAATTAAACTGTCTAATACTAAAGTCACTGAAAAACTACCTGGATTAAAATAATAATCAGAAATCATAATAATCATTTTTAGAGTGAACAAGCCCTCATTCTGTTTCAGAATTAGTGTCTTTTTTAGTGGAAAAACCTGTGATGGCTCTCATACGCTTTGTTTAAACATCAAACATGCTCTATCTTTTCTCCATATGCCAAAATAATGTAAACTAGGCATGTTTAATCACAAATATGATCTTTTAATATAAAAAAGTTTGTCTGAATTCTTCAAAACAAGTTACTTTTATTAGATTAATGGCCTGTTTCAACAGAGAGGTATAGTACAGTATGGTCAGTATGGGTCACCTTTATCAGGCTTGCATTTCCACTGCCAAAAGGGTGTCTCCGATATGTTCCTAATTACAGTAAAACTACACCCAACATACATTTAGTCCTTATTTGGGTTCAAAAACGACATGAAATATAACTCCCAGTCAGTGCAAACCTCTAATATATGTTTTTAATCTTCACCAACACATGGAACATCACATTAGAAAGTAACATTCCCAGTTCATAATAGTCTAAAAGGTGATGATAATAGTTAAACATGGCAGTTTGTTCATGTTTTAGGTTGAAGAAAGCCTGAATTGCAGCTCTGGTTTTTCCGGCTTCTCCTTAGTTTTTTGGCGTTTCACTCTTGCGTTTGTCCCTTTCTGAAAGGATTGGATGTCTGAAGCACTTCAATGATCATGCGCACGTTATCAATATGAGATTAAGAAGACGTGCAGCAAGCTCTCTGGAGAAAGCGAAACCGCTCACACTTTTAGATGAGCTTGTAAAACAACAACAGCACATGGCAGATTTTGTCCTTCTTGGCTTGTGGCTGGTCATTAAAGAGCCCATATTATGGGTTTTTGAAAATTCCCCTCCATGTAGTGTGTAACACAGCTCTAAGTGAAGTGAAGTATCCAGCTAAGGCTTAAATCTGTTAGTGTACAGTGTTTAAAACTGTTGATTCATCTATAAAAGAGTCGACTCATAGTGCTTCAAACGAGTCGCCTTGATACCGAGTCATTAGGTGTTTCGCCATGACGTACGAACGAAACCAAGTTATTCACGTGCACGTGCAAACCCGGGAGATTTCAAACCTGAGGCCCCGCCCTCTGACGCAGAACCCCAGACACACACACACACACACACAAACATGCCGGTCGATTGAAGTCACACTGCAGATGGATATATTGAGTCTCTACCCAAAGATGAAACATCAGCATTATAGCCAAGCAGTTGGAAACTACTGGAAACTTCTGGAAACTACATGCTACAAAGAATACTTCATCTGCGTTTGTTAAAGGAAGGATCAGTAAAGAGTAACTTACTGATGGACGTCAGGATGAATTTTTCTTCCTCCATTTCTCAAGTGTAAGTATGTGCGATTAAAGTTGCCTCGTTGACTCTAGCTTGCAAATGTATTTAGTTGTGATTTGTTACTTGTAACCGCGTGTACTGTATCAGGTTAACTGGCTATATTCTCATCGCGTGCAAAGTCACGTTAAAAACGCGACGCGTGCTGCTTTGTTAATGGAGCTCTGTGGACGAGGAGTAGTGTGTGTGTCTGTGTGTGCGTGTGCGCGCGCTGTCGTCCGGAAGTGTGCGTGTTTGTGTTTGTGTGTGTGCGTGTGTGTGTGTGCGTGCGCGCGCGCGTTGTCGTCCGAAGCAGGGTTAAGTGCGTGTGTGTGTGCAATATGTGTGTGTGTGTGTGTCTGTGAAAAGAGCAGAGTGAGAAGCTAGGAGATCTCCTCAACTGTTTTTGGAGTTTTTGCTCAATAAAATAGTTAGTCGTCTGTATTTACATTGACCCACTGGCAGCTAAAATCCACGCCTACACTATCGAGCGTGTATGAACTGTGATTACTTTTATAGTCTGCATTCCCAAGCCAACCAAATATCTTCCAACGTGGATTTAATTTTTTAATATAGAACCCAGTGGCATTCGTAACTCTGGTGTAATTTGAAAAGGAGCAGGGGGTCAAACAAAAGACTATCCTGTTCCCGATGTCCTTTCAGAAAAGCATATCTGCAAGTACAAGCCAAGATTGAGGCTATCATGTCCTTCCCAGTTCCTTCCATTTGTCGCAAATTACAGTGCTTTCTGGGAAAGGCGGGATATTTTTGTAGTTTCTGTTAAAGCTTTTTAACAGTAGTTTCTCCTCTCAGTAGTTTTGGCTGCTCCAGTGTATGACCGGTCATTCAAATTGGCTGTTCATGCTAGTGCTGTGAGGGTGGGTGCTATGCTATTGCAGGATGGGCTTGATGGAGTTGAGCACTCAGTGTGCTACTTTTCAAAAAAAAATTAAAAAACATCAACATTTAAAGGGCACCTATGATAAAAAAAATCTACTCTTCAAGCTGTTTGGACAGACATGTGTGTAAGTACAGTGTATAGACCGTCATATTGGGGTGATATAAACACACCCAGTCCTTTTTTTTCAATTTAACAACAAAAAAACGGTGGACCAATTGGAAAGGTTTTCAGATCGACCTCAACTTTACGTAGGAGTGTGGTCCCCCCACCCACCAATATTGATTGACAGCCTCGCGTCACGAGCATATCCGCCATTTTCAGTGTGTGAGTCAAAGCGATATCACTAAAGGAACACCCTAGCTCTATTTTTTTAATAAAAGGCTCATTGGGTTCAACACAAGATCAATATTCTCCACATTATCACTGTAATCAAAATAATTACTGTCGGCGTCCACGCTGCGAAGCATCGGATCAGCGGCGCGGCGTGGGTTTCTGTCGGGGTGCAAGCGGCGGAGCTTCGGGTCAGCGGCTCAGCACGGTGTGGGTTTCTGTCGGTGTGCACGCGGCGGAGCTTCGGGTCAGAGGCGCGGCCGGCGCTGTTGTGTTTGCCCTGGTGGAGTGAATTCAGTGTGTGTGGTTATTAGTCTCGGTGTACATGCTCGGCACTTATACACCGAGACTATACAAAGACACAAATAATTTGGTACTCTCTGCTTGGTCTGTGTGTGACTCGTACATGTACGGCTGAATGCTCATCCTAGCTTAGCTTCTTTCTGTCTGTCAGCCTGTCTGTTGTAAACAAAGAGCGTGGGAGCTCTTGGCTCCGCACCCTTGTTACGTTGGGCGGGAAGCTAAAACTGTGAAGCAACACGCCCCTAAAACAGCAAACTGTGTAAACGCCCCCAACATGACACTTTTAAACACATTATAATAAAAACATCTGAACTGTGTGTTGAACTGAACCTAAACTGGCACATTTAGAAGAACCATAATATTAATATTAAATCATAATAAAGGGGTAAACTATGTGCCCTTTAAAAGGAAAGCTCTGGTATTGGATTTGGTCCTCAACAATTTTGACGTTTATATTGGCTCTTCAACCTATCCAATTACTATCTAAACCAGTCACAACCCTCTCATCTTCATTCATAAAATGTTACTTTGGTCTCTCGCTCATTTCTCCACGCCACCACAGTTTCTGACGGCTTAATTGTTGTGCTCTCCTTTATAATTTCCTTTTGATTATTGTTTGGGGTAGAGAGTCCCAACTTGCTTTAGGTTTCATTCATTCATTTTCTTTCCAGCTTAGTCCCTTTATTAATCTGGGGTCACCACAGCAGAATGAACCCATACTCCACAAAGAAATGCTAACTGACCCAGCCGAGGATCGAACCAGCGACCTTCTTGCTGTGAGGTGAACATGCTGCACACTGCACTACTGTGCTGCCCCTTTATTTGCTTTTTAGATCATTTATCTGATTACGTTAATAAATAATTTAGTTGACGCACATTGCACGTTGTTTATTTATGTTATGTTGTCTCAGGATCACGAGTCGTTCTTAAGTAGGGGTCGTAACAGCTTTAAACTGGATTTATAATTTAGCCTGACTCTGCACCAGCCTTCCCTGACTGAGAGCGCACAGTCGTGAGTTGAGGAGGATTTTCATTACTTACATATCGACCGCAAGTAGCCTCAACTTATAGGTAGGACTGTTGCCACACGCTGCACAGGTGGACCAGGTCTTTCTGCTTCATGTATTTGAAGTCTTTGCAATTAGCATGTTCAAAAAAGCCATCAGACAAAACAGGTTTTTCGATAAGTGACTGAGCCAAAGTGTGGATGAACTGACCTTGAAGGGCGTTTAAGTTGAAATTTAAAAAAATAAGACACAAAGTTTTACTTTTTTTCTTTCCGAGACACTTTTCCTATTGTGAGTGTGATAAATTAAGAAAACAAATTATTGAACAATCTACATTTCTGATTGTTATCTTTTTCTTTTAGTATAGTGGCTGGTGTAAATGTAAATGTAAGATTGAGGAAACAAGATTTAAATATAGCAGGAATGGTCAGTTCGGAAAGAAAACTGTTCTAAACGAACCGCAGGTGAACAAAGAGTAAATAAATAGCAGGAGCGATTAGATTCGGCATAATAACTAGTGAGAGCAAGACTGAAAAAAAAAAAAAAAAAAAAACTGTCCCGCACAGAATTCTAACTGGATGTGTTAAGTTACTGGATGCGTTCAGGTTGGCACACACCAAGTTGACCCCAAACAAATCACAGATGAAACCCAACTGTATTGTCGCCTCACATCTTGTTTCGTCTGGACCAAAAAGCTGCGTTTGAGCACACCAAATGGACGAAAGCTGATTTAAGATTGTGAATTTTGTGGCAGTAGGAGGATTCAGCACCCACGGAGGGCAGTATCTGTGCTCTTGTTCGCAAAAGAAAACCTGACCTTCCGATGTGGTAACACTTTATTTTGATGGTCCATTTGAGTATTAGTGGACTGTCTGCTTAATATCTGCTGATACTGCGCCTTCAACAGACATTTAACTGACTATAAGAAACTTTGCAAGTTCATGTCAGTTTACACTAGCCCCAACCCCAACCCCAACCTAACAGTTTACTTACAATCTAATGAGAATTAGTTGGCATGTAGATGCAAATGTCAATTAAATTCAACAAACAGAACATCAAGATAAAGTGTGACCTCCGATGATCGCATGCAAAGAGTAACCAAAGCAGAATTAGTACCATAATCAAGTAATTCATCTCGTTTTCCAATATTTGAAAAATGTAGCATAATTACAGCTGGCCTCTTTGTGTTGCTTCATGACTTGAATTGTTTTCTTTCTATGACACTTTCAAGTGTGCTGCACGACTCCTCTTGAGTGACGCTCCTGGCCGTTAGATCGCCCCTTGGGGGCTGACTGCAGTACAAGAAATAAAGCCTGCCTCCCCCATGTTAACTAATAAGACTTGTTCCAAAAACAAAAAATAAATTGCAGTACACTTACAATACATTTTCAGGAAAGGATGGTTTTGGTCAATTGAGGCACTGGTTATTATGCTGATATAAGTGCAGATCTTTATTTTTGTAAACAGTATGTTTTTAGCCAGTAATTTAATGCTATAAAAACAGGGCGTGTCACCGTGATTGACAGTTGAGATTGACAGCTTTTCTAAGCAGACCGTCTGAGCTTTGGGAGGAGACTGAAGTACTGGTTGAAGTTTTACCATGATAAAATGAGTTGATCAGCTGTAAACTATTCTTTTAAACATACAGAATCTGATGGATCACTGTTTAATCGGTTATATTTGGGCTTTTATTTGCTGATACACGCCGAACTTATGTCAGGAAAAACAGGTGATCATTATCTAGCAGTAATACTTTCTTATGGGTCTGAAAATGTTAGCCATTACAGATCTCCAGATTGATCTCCTGTAACGTTATTTGAACTTCATTTACAGCACATCTCTGACATTTTGAGTTTCTGCATGTTGTACAGTTAATCTACTGAATTTGCCAGATATAATTTAAGGCATCGAATAAGAAAAATGAAAACAGAGGTAAAGAAAAAATAATAAACAATGTACAAGCAATGTTATAGCAGCTGATAGACAGCAGTTGACGTATTAATACTGCTAAGTTTGTTGTACAACTTGATAGGGATTATTTTATATAGAGCTGGGATGTGTAAGTATCCTGTTGATATTTAGAAATAGTACTGTATCTTTTGCAAATATGAACGCTTGATTTCCCCCCCTTGGCAAATAGCGGTCCATGATGTGTATATTTTAGCTCCTGTTGTTTGTTAATTAAAAATAAAAAACCTTTCTAAAATGTATGTGTTGTTTATATGTATTTTTTTTTATATATTTTACAAACATTCTAACCCTATAACGATAATAAATAACCAAAAACCCACTATAAGAGAAACATTTTTTCCCATTAGTCTAAGTCATGCTAAAGTTTATGAAAGACTATAAACTATAGTTTATTTCTGCAGTCCAACATATATTGTATTCATTAAATTATTAAAAACAGCTTACATCACACAGTTTATTTTTTTTTTAAATTGCATATTATTACGTGTTTTTAATATAAGTGCTTATATCTATTTATGGAATAAAAGGAGCCTTTGTTATAGTGCAGATACAGGCACTTCTGGCTCCATCATGCAGTACTGCTGCGCATGCCTAGGCTCCAATTTCAACAGTTTTTTTTGCGACAATTAGTGCCTGTCATGAAGTGTTTTGCATTCAAAGCATTCAATGGGACAAGGTGCTGTCGCGTTGTCCATATTTGGTTGTCATTGGTCACTTTACAATGCCATGCTCTGATTCATTGCTGAATAACCAGTCAAAGCATTTTCTTCAGCTGATGCCGATTTGACATGCTGAATTAGGCCAACAAGCTCCCAACGTTAACCTGACAAGTTGTACCATAGCCTTAACTACAAACATTAACAAAACTTGTAAATAAAAATAAAAATGTGTTAAAAATAAAAAAACTACTCTAAAACTAAGTAAACCATGAATAAGCTGAACAAAGTAATCAGAAATTTACAGTAAACTTAAAAATAATACTGAAATAAAAACAAATTTTAAAAATGCAAAACTGTAACAGGCTCCAAAGAAAGATCTGAGCTCGTCACTTCTGTTAGAATCTACAAACAATGGGCATTTTCCATGCTTGCATCCAAATCACAGCGATTACATGATAATGAAATGAAATAATGACTCACATGACAGACTTGAGCGGCTGGCTCACCCACTTTCTCAACAGTCTCTTCCCAAATAGAGTCTGAGTGTGATCCAGAACCCAGAGCAGACTGCCTTTTACTGAACCTGTGGTCTGGCAGCACAGAAAAGTGAGCCATCATGAAGCACAAACCAGCATAAAAGATAATGGATTCATCACATGGTTAATAATACTCAAATGACTGTGTTATTCTCCAGGCGGCTTCTGACAGAGAGAATGATATAATTTCATCTATTATGTGTCCTTATATTTATTACATCATGAAACTACATAAAAGACTGTGAAGCTGAGAGGTGATGTTATGATATTATGACCTGATTTAAAGTTATATTTTTTTACAGATCCGTCACATTGTAATGGATACTGTATCGGTGTAAGCAAACAATGTGCCTGCCGATGTAAAACTGATGTGTAATAATCACATAAAATTCGGAAGGTCCTTTTTTTAGACAAATGGCTTATGGCAGCATTCAACCTGCCAGATACGACAGTACTGGCTAATTCAAATATATTACTCTAGTTGTTCTGTTACCATAGCAACTATACAAAACTTCCACAACAGAACAATTAAAGTACTTTACTATAGCTTGGTTTATAGCGATTCACCATCAGCTGGCTGAAAATTGGTTCAAATATATGATAATTCAAACCGGTTGAAATGTTGAATGCATAGCATATTTTGAACAAAAGAGGGCGCTGTGTTTACTGGTGCAAACTCGTTCAAAACCAGGTATTAGATTGTTCTTGTTCTTCTCTTTCTCAATTTAGTGTATGTATATTTTAGTAATTCGTTTATTATATCATATTTACAGTGCATCTAGAAAGTATTCATTGCGCTTCACTTTTTCCACATTTTAATTTTTATTTCATAATGACAATGTGAGAAAAGATTTTTTTAAATTGTTGCAAATTTCATCCATTCAGTAATTTTCTTTTCAGCTTATTCCTTCAGCCTTATGCCCTTCCAGCTGCAAGCCATCACTGGGAAACATCCACACACACACATACACTACGGACAACTTAGCTTACCAAATTCACATGTACCACATGTCTTTGGGCTTGTGGGGGAAACTGGAGAACGTGGGACACAGGGAGAACATGCAAACTCCACACAGAAATGTCATCTGACCCAGCCGACCCCGAACCAGCGACCTTTTTGCAATGAGGCAATTGTGCTAACCACTGCACCACCTGTTGCAAATTTATCAAAAATAAAAAAAAACCTGAAAAATACATGTAGATAAGTATTCACAGCCTTTGCACAATACTTTGTTGATGAACCTTTTGCAGCAATTACAGCCCCAAGTCTTTTTGAATATGATGCCACAAGCTTGGCACACCTGTCTTTGGGAATTTTTACCCATTCCTCTTTGCAGTTCCTCTCAAGCTCTATCAGGTTGGGTGGGAAGCAACTGTGTAGAGCCATTTTTAGATCTCTCCAGAGATGTTCAATAGGATTTATTTCTGGGTTCTGGCTGGGCCGCTCAAGGACAATAACAGAGTTGCTGTGAAGCCACTTCATTGATATTTTGGTGGTGTGCTTTGGCTCATTGTCCTGGAAGATAAACCATCGTCCCGGTCTGAGGTCAAGAGCACTCTGAAGCAGGTTTTTATTCAGGATGTATCTGTGCATTGACGAGTCTTCCAGTTCCTGCTGCTGAAAAACATCCCCACAGCATGAAGCTGCAATCCCCATGCTTTACTGTAGGGATGGTATTAGACTGGTGATGAGCGTTTCCAGGTTTTCTCCAAATGTAACACCTGACAATCAATCCAAAGATTTAAATTTTAGTCTCATCAGACCAGAGAATTTAGTTTTTTATGGTCTTAGAGTCCTTCAGATGCCTTTTGGCAAATTCCAGGTGGGGAGTGGCTTCCGTCTGGCCACTCTACCATACAGGCCTTATTGCTGGATTGCTGCACAGATGGTTGTTCTTCTGTAAGGTTTTCTTCTCTCCACAGAAGGAGCTCAGACAGAGTGACCATCGGTTATTGATCAACTCCCTGACTAAGGCCCTTCTCCGCCGATCACTCAGCGTAGATGGCTGGTCAGCTCTAGAAAGAGTCCTGGTGGTTCCAAACATCTTCCACTTACGGATGATGGAGGATAGTGTGCTCATTGGAACTTTCAGAGCAGCAAAAATTTTTCCGTAACCTTCCCCAGCCTTGTGCCTCAAGACAACCCTGTCTCGGAGGTCTACAGACAGTTCCTTTGTCTTCATGCTTGGTTTTGTGCTTTGCCATGCACCGTCAATCCTGGGATCTCATATATACAGGTGTATGCCTTTTCAAATCATGTCCAATCAACAGAATTTACCATAGGTGAACTCCAATTAAGCTGCTGAAACATCTTAAGAATGATCAGTGGAAACTTAATGTACCTGAGCTCACTCTAGAGCTTCACAGCAAAGGCTGTAAATACTTATGTACATGTGATTTTTCAGGTTTTTAATTTAAATAAATTTGCAACAATTTCAAAAATTGTGTAGAATGTTGAGGAAATAAATGAATTTAACTCATTTTAGGATAAGGCTGTAACATAAAAAAATGTGGAAAAAGTGAAACATTTATGAATACTTTCCGAATGCACTGTATATATTATAATCAGTATGTTATGCCAGTGGCCAGTCCCCAGGAGCAGAGGGGGCTATTGACCACCTCTGTACACACTGCTCTCTGACTGGTTTAGAAAAGGCTTTCCTCTCCACACCAGCCATATGAGTCCCCAGTGAAAGTTTTTTCATCAGCCGAGGACATTGTAAATGTGCAAAGACCTCAGCTTATGCCAGAAAACATACAAATTCTTAAAATAAAAAGGTAAAAACCCAGCACAGTCAAAGTTTTAGTTTGTTTGTATTAAAGAGCCCTCTTTAATTTGTATTGTTCATTTTTTATTTGAAATTTGTTTAAATTTGTAATGTAGTTGCACACAGTCAGAGTTTTAGTTTGTTTATAGTCAAGAGTCTTCTTTAGTTTTAATTATTCACTTTGTATTTAGATTTTGTTTTAAAATTAAAATTTTGTTATTTCAGAAAATATTTTGTTTTAATAAAAACGGGCTCTTGTTCCTCTTAATTTTGTCTTAAATCCTTTTGTAAAACAATTGTGACAAGATCGTATATCATAAGATTGGTAACACGAATTGTATCGCATCGTGAGTCAAGTGACTTGTTACACCCCTAACAGTTTAAAAATAATATTATTATACTACTTACTATAAATTACAATAGTATTGTTTTTCCATGTTGGACTAACCCTTTAACAAAATCCAGTCAAAAGGATTTTCAAGAAAATAATGAGGGACTTGTGTCAATGTAAATCTGTCAAAGCTCAGTGTGTGATTGGACTATCTGTAAACAATACACGTGTATATTATTGCATCATCCATGTTTTCTCCTGTTTAACTTACCTGGTTGCACAAAATCTCCAGGTTCTTCATAGTAGCAGCACTGAGCAGCATATGGTCAGAATCACTTGATAGCCGCTTAAACGAGCTGCAAAAGATTATAAAAATGCTTTACATAAGCTATTATTTCATAAACACAACTTTGAAAAAAAAATAGTCAAACAAAACAAAGTATTAGGTGGTAAAATCCTATTTCAATTAATGAGGAATGCTAATTAAAGGGATAGTTCACCAAAATTGACAATTCTGTCATCATTTACTCACCCTTTACCTGTTTCCAAATCTGTTGACTTGCTTTCTGAACAACAAAAGAAGATATTTAAACTAATATGCTGGAGGCCTGTAACCATTGACTTCTGTTGTATTGTTTTTTTACTGTTATGGAAGCCAACTGTTACAGGTTTCCAGCCTTCTTCAAAAAATATTTCATTATCTTCAACAGAACAAAGATTTGGAACAACTTGAGGAAGAGTAAATAGTGAGTAAATTTGAATTTTTGGGGATGAACTATCCTTTTAAGGCTCATCTAGAAAGCCTGTCAGACCAAGAGCTCTGATTTTTCTTTACAGAACGTCCTTATGTAGTCTGCAATTACAGGACATTTCGGATCATTCACACATTAGGGGTGACACTCTACAAGCATTAGGATTCAGATTCAGCTTTGTTTCATGCTGCTACAGTATACTTGTATAAATAGACTTCTGTGTCTTGTGGAAGTAGGTGTGAGATGTCTACTTTAGGTGAGGAAGGAAAATGAGAGTTTGTCTCCTAATAGTTTTACACTATGCCACTGCTAACAGCTTAATGTGTAATGCGTAAGAAGCAAAAGCCAAAGAGAGAAAGAGAGAGAGAGAGAGAGAGAGAAAGAGAGAGAGAGAGAGAGAGAGAGAGAGAGAGAGAAAGAGAGAGAACAGTGTAGGTGTAGCAGACGCTGACTCATTCAGGAAATACACAATGAGTTAACACTCTGTTGAGTTCACTGTATTATCATCTCAATATTCATAATTATTACTACACTCCAAGCACCATTAATGCAGAAATGCAAACTAACAGAACTATTTAACAAAAGTCTTGTCGTGGTTCCCAGTTGTAAGAGCAACAAATAATTACTTGACTTCTAGTTGATCATTTGGAAAAATGACAGAAGTTAGATTTTCCCAATAATCATCTGTTGAACTGCATCAAAATCATCACAAATACTGCAGAAGACCTACTGGAACCCACATGGACCCACATAAGATTCTTATTCATCCAAACTAATAGAGGTCATACAAAATATTAATTATTTTTCTTATGCACCATGACTTTATATTCTATACTGTACAATATTTCTGTTAAGTGACAAGACTTTTGTCTAAGCAAAGTCAAACCTTACTGTCCTAATGAAATAATTAAAAATCAAGGCATGATCATATTTTATTTGGGTGATTTAAGCGTAATCTAGAGGCCTTTGCCTTTCATATAAGCCACTTCTGATACCAAACGATCAACTAGAAGTCAAGTTATTAATTGTTGCTCCTAAAACTTGGACAGGCGACAAGACTTTTGTCAGGTAGTGTATACACATAAATTATACAGCATTTTTTTCTGTCATGGAAAATAATCATAATTTTAATCTTTTGTATCCAATGTGTGAATGAGTGCATGGGTTTCCCAGTACTGGGGTTTCAGGAGCTAATGGACTCTCAGCGCTGGGTTGCAGCCAGAAGGTCATCCGCTGCATAAAACACATGTCAGAGTAATTGGCAGTTCATTTTGCTGTGGCAAACTGTGAGACATCAGAGACTAAGACAAAATATAGTGAGTGAGTTTTTGTATCCACTTAGAATATGCTTGGATGTTTATAATCTATATTACATGATGCAACTGTTTTTGTTTGTTTAAGTTATTTTCTCAATTTCTTTTTACTTCTAATCAATGAAAAACCAATTAAATGGTTGAATTTAGTCTCCTGCATGTTACATGTGCACAAGTGCAAGCAATAAGATGGTGATAAGCCACTGGTGTTGTCACGATCACCAGTGGTCTAGCGGTTGCAGACTTCTGGAGAACTACACATCTGTCACTGAACTGGACTAAAAATACTATCATGCATCTCACACACACCAGCTCCTGATAACTGCTGATTGCTTACACACAGCTGTAAGCTCATGACAGATTAATTACCAGAACTATTTATGCATCTCACTCACACATAGACTTTGCTGAGTCTTGTTTTTCTGTAACACCATGAGGCGTTTCTTTGTCTAGTCCTTCCATGTTTTGATACTTGCCTTGTTTTACTTTTGATTTTGATACTTTGTCACCTGTATTGACCTCTTTGCCTGTGACTTTGACTATGCTTCTGGATTACCCCTATGATACTCTTTGTACCCGTTGACCGTTGCTTGCCTGACCATTCTCTGTTAATAAACTGCATGTGGAGTGGACACTCAACTCTGTTGTCCAGCATGTCATTAAACAATGGTTTAAAAATATTTGCATCAAACTGTAAATTGGAAGCTTGGAGATTAGATCTTAAGGAGGATATTTCTACAGAGGACTGGATGAATACATGTGAGGAAGCTCAGTCACTATCAATGAACACTTTTCTGAAACTGGTACAATATAAATGGTTGATGAGGATTTACATAACTCCAGTTTTATTGCATAAATATAATGAAAATATTTCAGAAACTTGCTTGAGGTGCAGGGACCATAAAGGAACATTGTATCACTGTATATGGACATGAAAAGGAACACAGAACTTTTGGAAAGGAGTGAAAGAAATTATAAAAAAATATTCTTGAGGTTAATAAACCAATGTCAACTTTAATTTTTTTTTTATTTCATTTATATCCCAAGGAGTTCAAGTTAAAAAAGACGGAGCATATATTTATGAATATATGTATTCTAAAAGCGAAACGACTTATTTCTTTAAATTGGAAAAGTATATGTGCACCAACTATAGGCTGTTGGTTGAAAGAGATGGTAACAAACAAGATAATGGAAAAAGTAACTTACATGATAAGAAATAAATACATTATTTTTGATAGAGTGTGGAGGCCTTTTATGCTTTTTTTTAAAGATGGTGGATTTGAAATTGTTTTACAGGAAGATCAGTAACGGCAGGCACTTTTTTCCAGGGGTTTCAGTACAGCGTAACCGCTACTACGTCATCGAGTGGGCATGGTCTATCTGTGAATTTGCATAGGTCACTGATCATGCGCAGATTGTGAAAACAGCCGTTTGATTCAGATACCTGTACGTATTCGCAGGGGTTTCGTGTCCAATGCCTTTTATATGCAGTACAAAATAGCTGTCCTGATCGCAGGTGTTTCATGTGAAGTCAGTGTGTTATATTAAACAAATTAACTTAAGATACCTCTCAGGTTACACTAATACTGTTATAACTTAAGATACCTGTCCCAATCCCACGGCTTTTGTGTCAAATACTTTATATATCATATACAGTAGCATCAGATACCTGTTCTGATCCCAGGGGTTTCATGTATGATCACTTATATATACAGTAACATCGGATACCTGTCCTGATCTCAGGGGTTTCATGTATAATTACTTTTATATTAGTTAACATCAGATACCTGTCCTGATCCCAGGGGTTTCATGTATGATCACTTTTATATTATATACAGTAACATCAGATACCTGTCCTGATCTCAGGTGTTTCATGTATGATCACTTTTATATACATTAACATCAGATACCTGTCCTGATCCCAGGTGTTTCATGTATGATCACTTTTATATTATATACAGTAACATCAGATACCTGTCCTGATCCCAGGGGTTTCATGTATGATCACTTATATATACAGTAACATCGGATACCTGTCCTGATCTCAGGGGTTTCATGTATAATTACTTTTATATTAGTTAACATCAGATACCTGTCCTGATCTCAGGTGTTTCATGTATGATCACTTTTATATACAGTAACATCAGATACCTGTCCTGATCTCAGGTGTTTCATGTATGATCACTTTTATATACATTAACATCAGATACCTGTCCTGATCCCAGGTGTTTCATGTATGATCACTTTTATATTATATACAGTAACATCAGATACCTGTCCTGATCCCAGGGGTTTCATGTATGATCACTTATATATACAGTAACATCGGATACCTGTCCTGATCTCAGGGGTTTCATGTATAATTACTTTTATATTAGTTAACATCAGATACCTGTCCTGATCTCAGGTGTTTCATGTATGATCACTTTTATATTACTTAACATCAGATACCTGTCCTGATCCCAGGGGTTTCATGTATGATCACTTTTATATTATATACAGTAACATCGGATACCTGTCCTGATCCCAGGGGTTTCATGTATGATCACTTTTATATTATATACAGTAACATCGGATACCTGTCCTGATCCCAGGGGTTTTATGTATGATCACTTTTATATTATATACATTAACATTAGATACGTGTCCTGATCCCAGGGGTTTCATGCATGATACCTTTTATATTATATCTAGTAACATCAGATACCTGTCCTGATCCCAGGGGTTTCATGTATGATCACTTATATATACAGTAACATCGGATACCTGTCCTGATCCCAGGGGTTTCATGTATGATCACTTTTACATTAGTTAACATCAGATACATGTCCTGATCTCAGTTGTTTTGTGTATGATGACTTCAAATAAAAATAGAAAATAAATATGAGTTATGTTAATTAACTAAGATCGAGAAAGAAAAATTAACCACGATTTATTACAGAAAATGTGGTATTTATTTGTTAAAACATGACTGAATACCATATTTTAAACTACAAAAACACGGTTAATCTTACCACAACCATTATTATTTCGTTTAAAATGGAAGTACAAAAGCCCAGAGACAGTAAAACGGATTAAAACGAGGTGAGCTGTTTTTGCTAATGAAATCTTTAAAATATAACATTATAAAAACAAAAAAATAACCTGTATGATTGTTTTTTTCCCTCGTTATCCACCGCGGTAGGTTCTTTATCCATAATCATCCTGTTTGAAATGACCGCGCTAAAAAAGAACCTGTACTGCGCATGATCGGTGACCTCTCAGTATTGTTTTTTTAAGGGGGCGTTTCCCAAACACCGACCGAGCCACGCCCATTTTACGTCGTGGTAATGAAACCCCTGGAACTTAGTGCATGCCGATTAGTAACAGAGGTGATATTGTATTCTGATGTAAAATACTGAGAAGCCTTTTGTTTTGTTTGTTCATTTGTTTGTTTGTTGGTTTATGTTAAATCTGACACATGGAAATGTCTATGTATATGTTAAAATATAATAAAAAGCAATTGGGGAAAAAAAACACTTGAATGTGTGATATGGTCAAACCCTGTTTCTTTAAAGGCATAGTTGAACCAAAAATAAGAAAGGTCATCCAAAATGTATGTGACTTTCTATTAAGAAGCACATTAGAGAAGACTTTAGCTATATCTGTGGTCCTTGGCCATTCAAATAATGGCAGTCCATGGTTACTGTTTTTTTATTTAAAAAAATAAACATTCTAGGTACTTAATTAAGTCATAGCCATGACTCCTGGCCATCCACTGATGGCTTATGAAGTAAAATGATCAGTCTATGTAGGAAAACAAACATTATTTACAGTATTATTACCATTAATTCATAGCCTGGGTAAACAGTTCTCGATACACTCAATGGTGGTGAGCGCGATCTTCTGGTCACTTGATGACGTATGTATACAAGCATGCACTCAGGTGCACGTTAGTTTATCGCAAGGAGTGTAATTTATAGCAGATGCTGCATCTTAGACCATCACAGGTAAGAATTATGAAAAAATTTACACCCTTGCTCCCGTCACAAGGACTGCTTACTAAGGTTATGGATTAAACTATGGATTATAGAATTGTAAATTATGTTCAAGTTCTTGCACCTGCATAAGACCTCAGTATATCAATTAGGAACCACAGGAATTGATTTGGACTTGTCTGTATTGCTGCTTCTGAAACTCGAGTAGGCCTACATGACCCCTACAAAATGAGTTCTATGTAGCATGAACGTGATTAGTTTGAATGGAATTTGGTGCGTAATCTATTCACCATTTGTAATTACCACATGATGAACTTTACTCCCAATCATGAGCTCTCTTGCGTGGCATCATAAGATAATGTAGTTGCCATTGGATGCACACTACAAAATCTCACTAAAAGTAGTATGTCATCCGGGTACTCCTCATCTTCTGTTTTTCGGATACTATGAATTCAGACACACTACTCTGCTCACATACTATATAGTAGGGAGGTATGAGATTTCAGACGCAGCAAATGTGTTTATTTTTAATCCCAAATGAGTGACCATCCAGTGCCAATAGTCTCCTGTGTAGTGTGCCAACATATATTGCAAAAAAATATGTGGGCATCCCAAGTTCAAATGCTTATTTCTAGACCATTCCTAATTCCATCCCTCTCTCTCTCTCTCTTTCAATGTTTGGTCACACTTTATTTTGATGGTCCGTTTGTTGAATTTAACATACATTGTATATATATGCCAACTAATTTTCATTGGATTCGAAGTAGACTGTTAGGTTGGTTAGGGTTAGAGTTGGGGTTAGGGTTAATGTAAGTTGACATTAACTTGCAAAGTTTCTAGTCAGTTAAATGTCTGTTGAAGGAGCAATATCAGCAGTTATTAAGCAGACAGTCTACTAATACTCAAATGGACCATCAAAATAAAGTGTTACTCTGTTTCTTTCTGTCAATAAATACTGTTCTGTCATAAATAAATAAAAAAAACACACAAAGAGTGACCATTGACTTGAATAATATGAATCACTATAGACCATGGAATCAGTTAAAAATCTTAAGAAACAAAAGTCACCATCTTCAATGGCCTAAGGATGAGTAAATTATCTGTAAAAGTTAAATTTTTGGGTGAACAATCAAAAGCTTGGGATTATAAGGTGTAAGGTGCATTACCTGGAACACAGTAAAATCTTCTCTAACTTAAACTCAGTCAGATATTGGATCACAGGACCAAGACAGCAGATAATTGGGCTCTCCAGACCCATGCAAAGAGAGTAGGAACCTATTTAGAAAGACAAATAAAAGCAATAATGTATTCACTACATTGATCAATTGTACTGACAAATCTGCTTTGTGTTTTTAGCAAAAATGGTCTGGAGCAATATTTTTTTCTATTTTTTTTGGAAACCATAAATTCACACTGTGATAAACTGTCAAACCTTTATAAAATACCATTACAACTCTATTCTTACCAAGAAAATTGTTGATTGTCACATCAGTACATTTTAAAATAGACTTGATATTTCAGTACAAGTGTTTTCCTAAGCCCCTATTTCCAGGAAAATGACAGATGGCGTTTGAAGACAATGATTAAGCTAAAGACTTGTTGCTTGTCCTCATTTTTTAATCAAGCGTATTAAAAACACAAAGCGTATCAACAACACACATCAGCACTTCAGTGATTGTGGTGGAAGTCTGTTGTGTGGCATTAATGGTTTCTGAACAAGAAAAATAGGATATTAAGTCCCAGTCTTCACAGGAAAAGCCACCAACCCTTTGTCCTAAACATGTCCAGCCTAAAGGACAACAGGCATTGATCTACAACCCTTTCTGCCCACAGGCAATGATTTTTCAATTAAACACACTGACCTCACATCTGTTTGGGCAGACATCTCTATCCAAAAGACCAGCCGATGATTCACCATGACTGGAGGTCAGGCATCAAAAGACAGACAGGAGACAAAGATAAAGCTATTTACCCTTTTCATGATTTCCTGCAGCTGAATGAGGGCCGCCTCTGTAGAAGTCTTTGATTATGCTCAGTGCAGTTGGGTATTCAAACATGGCGCTTTCTCGTTTCTCAATGCGAATTCTGTCATCTGCTTGGACACTACAAGAGCAGAGGAAAAAGGAGGAGGTTAACATAAGACTACAGAAAACTATATCAGGTAAACTCCTGGATCAACAACAGATGTAGCATAACATATGGTAGATTTTGTGTACTCTATGACAAAAAAAATTAAAACAGGTGCTTTCGCACCAGGTAGTTATAGGAACTAGTCAAGCAAGGGTTCCTCTTGACCACAGGCATCAAAGCCAGTTCCTGGAGGGCCACAGCTCTGCACAGTTTAGCTTTAACGCTAATTAAACACACCGTATAAAACTAAATAAGTCCTTCTAGATTGTTTGAAACCTACAGGGAAGTGTGTTGACGAAGGGCTGGAACTGCGCACTGTTTGTGTTGCACTGCAATATCACTTCCAAAATGCTAGGTGGCGGTTGGCTTTCATGTTTCGAGTTTCTTCTCTGGTGCTTTTTTTTATGCTACCTTAATGTAGAAGTAGCTCAAACTCGCTTATTTTGAGGTGGGAACCTGCGGATGTTCAACAACATTAATCATAAGGTAAACACAAAACAAAACCTTCCATCTGAAGCTCCTTCACAGGTCTAGACACTCGCTCCAATGGGTTTGCACGGCTGTTGGTCCCACCCACACTGATCAGCACTACCAAGTTGACCAATAAGTGCTTGCGCTACGTGTCGTTGCTACGTGTAGTTGAATTTTTTAAGAAGTGCGCGTCAGCATCGGCGACGGCTATGGCAAGGGCTATGCATTCACTTGCAGGGTGCGCCGGAGCACCTTTCGACACCGGTGCTTAAGACCATTTTTCTTGGTTTTATCCCCAACATCACTAGGAACTTGAAAGTAACAATCCAGTTGACAGTGACTACGTTTACATGGACATCAGTAATCAAATTATTTGCTTTTTTTTTCATGATCGCGTTTTACATGTTATAGCACATACTTAGAATAACGTCATTGTGTCACCACGCTATCCGCATTTCCTAAGTTTCATGTAGTTTCGGGTGTTTCATTATTCATTTGTCAACTTTAACTGCGGTTTGGCACTTTCACTTTCATTCGGGCATGCCCCCTGTGACAAACAAGATATTGGATTCAACTATAAACTGCTGGAAGAGTTATTTTAATAGAAGTTCATACCGCATGCTGAATGGAAGAAAAAAAAGCTCCACATTTCATGATGCAGGTGTCTGTGGTCTGCACTGAATCTGTAGGTGCAAAGAGTGTCAAACAGCCGTGTGTGTGTGTGTACTATCCTGTCGCAAAATGCGGTACGTATTGCAAAATTGCGGTACGTAATGCAAACTTTTACCTACATGACGGTAAAAGTTTGATTAAGGTGTTTACATGTCTGTAATGCACTTTAATAATGTGACTAAAATCAGTATATTCCACAAATCTTAATTCAATTTCTCTTTAGTTCGATTTTGACCCTAATTTGATTAAATTAAATTTTTTTTTAAATCGCTGTTTACATGGTTGACTCTTAATAAGAGTATTGTCTTAATCGCATTAATATCGAATTATTGGTGTCCATGTAAACGTAGTCAGTGCCAGTAAGTGCTACACTTACAAACAAAACCAACAGATGAAGGAACTTCTCAGCACCATGGACCCTGGTTTGGTGGGTTTGGGGGGGTTGGTCAGGGTTTTTTTTTTTTCTCATTGATATAACTATTTTTATAAAATCTGAATAGCTAAATATTGATTATCGAAATATCTATTATAAGTACTGGGACTAGTACTGGACCAAACCATCACTAGTCCACCCCCATGCTTTACTCTGGGCATGCGGCAGTCTGGGTGGTACGCTTCTTTGTGGCTTCTCCACCCCATAACTTTCCTAGATGTGGGAAAACTATAAAGGTATTTTTTAGGGGAGTCAAAATTAGTTGTTTCTTCGGTGCACCATGATGCAGACATGGACAATTCGGTATTGGTTCAGTAATAATCATAACTGGTTATTATTTACTGACGTCATTTATTACCTAAGCGCTATGTAACGGTAGCTTACTATGGCAAGGGAGGCGAGCATAAGTAATTAAAACACTCCAACTACTTAAAAAACACAGAAACTGTGTACAATTCAGAGCTTGTGAGTTTGCTGGACAGTCTTTCACTGACACTGAACAGCAGAAGCCCCCTATTTCACTGCGATTGAAAAAAAATAATGTAAACTCTCTCTCTCTCTCTCTCTCTCTATCATGGATCAGCTGTGATCGCCGCTGCCGTTTATAAGCGTTGAAGCCAATCGCAGCCCTTTCTGTTGAGCACGTGACCAATCATAGGGGTGTAAGAACTCACTAGACAAGGCTCAGAAAGTGAGCAGTATATTCACATTTGTTTATTTGCTATAAATGGTCATGTTGTTCTGTGAATGTACTTGAGTTTTTAAAGGTACAGTTCTGACTGCTTGTTTTATAGGACAAAACTGTATTACAAATAATATAATTATAAATATAATTATACATTTCTGTTGTGCTGTGAAGTAAAATATAAAATTCCAACAAACATGACGCAACATTTACAGCTTTACAAATCCTGCAGTGCAGATTCATAAATCCTATTGGAAGAATCACTATAAAGAAAGTCATCTGCTCATGTTCTTTGCTACTATTGCGGCAGTAAATGTGGTGCAAAACACATTCACACACCTGCAACCAAAAATGTGAAGTCACAGACAAAACTTGCACATCAGTAGATTTGAATGTGTATCCACGAAAAGATTTGCATGCATTTAGATTGTTTTCTCTTTAAATATTTTCTTCCTGGAATTTTTTTCCAAAGCACAAACACAATTACATAACTGCAACGGCTCAAATATGCCGCTTTGGGTCTCGAGTGATTTCACTTGCAAATCTACATTTTGAGCTCTCACTCTTTTGCCCCAACATCACTGTGATATTTGGTGCAAAAGTGACTTGTGTATCTGCAAACCCAAACATGAGCTTTAACTTATGTGTAACTGAAACACATTTGTGGCTATTCTTTACAACTACAAATTACCCTTTTACAGCTACTTGGTAGTTTTGCATCAAAAATACCTTCTTAGAAAACAGCATGTACAGTAAATGTGCAAATTCAAAAGCTGACAATGGTCTCAATCTCTCAAACAAATCTCTAGTATTTATCTTGCATTTATTATTTATTTTTATTTATTAATAATATTTATTTATTATTATTTCTGGACATAAAGCTTTTCATACATGTATGAATAGCTAATGAGTTGGAGTCTGTTAGACTAACTCAGTTGAAATAATCCCCTTTCCACAACAAAATAATGCAATGGCTGTTACTTCAACCCAAAATCAGAGTTGCCAACTCCAGTTATAATATGGAATTTAGGATTGCCTTGCTTGATTTTGTGCATATTAAAAGTGGTAAATATATGACACTTATGAGAAGTTGATGCTATAAGTAGTCTGTCACAGCATATTTTGGTTGTACAAAAATACAAGGTGGCAAGCTTAGGTTCACTGCCAAACAGCAGCTCATTACCGGCTAAGATTTCAGCAATACATCTGCACACAAAAAAAAAAAAAAAAAAAGAAACTTGTTACAATTTTCAAAAACAAAATACTTTAAACTATTTTACAAGTACAGCAAATATTAGTGTGTGAAAAAAAACTCTATCCCATAAAAACTACACGTCATCAAAATCAAGCATTTGTTGTACAAACATTAGTTGCGTTGTATATTAATTGAATATTAAACAACATACAGTTGAAGTCAGAATTACTAGCCCCCCTAATCTATTAGCCCCTCTCTTTATTTTTTTTTCTCAATTTCTGTTTAACGGAGAGAAGATTTTTTTCAGCACATTACTAAACATAATAGTTTTAATAACTCATTTCTAATAACTGATTTATTTTATCTTTGGCATGATGACAGTAAATAATATTTGACCAGATATTTTTCAAGACACTTCTGTACAGCTTAGAGACATTTAAAGGCTTAACTGAGTTAATTAGGTTAACTAGGCAGGTTAGGGTAATTAGGCAAGTTATTGTATAACGATGGTTTGTTCAGTAAATTATCGAAAAAATATATTGCTTAAAGGGGCTAATAATTTTGTCCTTAAAATGGCTTTTCAAAAATTAAAAACTGCTTTTACTCTAGCCAAAATAAAACAAATAAGACCTTCTCCAGGAGAAAAAAATATTATCAGACATACTGTGAAAATTTCCTTGATCAGTTAAACATCATTTGGGAAATATTTAAAAAAGAAAACAAAAATTCAAAGAGGGGCTCCTAATTCTGACTTAAACTGTATATGTTGATCTCTTATGTGTTAATTTTTAAAGAGTATGCGTGAATTTTTAATAGGTTAGTATTAGAGCTGCACGATTGAGAAAATGAGAATCCAGATTTTTTTGCTTAAAATAAAGATTACGATTTTTTCACGATTCTGTAGATGTAAAATAAAGGTTAATATGAGTGAGCTATAATTATTGTTATTTCTCAAATGTATGGTAAAAAAAACTATATTAAAATGTAGGTCTACTGTTTATTCTCATGCACAACACTTTATGTTTGCTAAGAAAGAAAACATATCAAATGCTTGTCGTAGCCAAATCCTCACTCTATAATGCCATATGATTATTTAAATGATGTGCACGCTTTCAATTTTATTTTCACTGCTAAGTGCGGTTCATACTTACCGTGTGGCTCCCAAACAATCCCTCTGTTTTACAAACTGAACGTTATTTACAACTTTATTACGTGTTATTCACAGCCTATGCAGGATATGTTTACTAAAGTAGCCTTCAATCATAGGCGTGGCCCACCCTATCTGTGGTAACAGCTCACAGTCAACAGCACTGGTCATGTGTGATTTTGCGGCCGTGAATACATCATTACATGAAGACAGCAATGACATTTTTGGGTGAATTATACCCTATAAATACAGTATGTGACACTTTTAACACTATTGGTGCCCACGTTGCTGAACAATGTATGTAAAACAATGTGAAGACTTGTGCAGCCACCTTTTCTTCTCTCCTGAACTTGAAAATGTGATTGGCAGAATCGTAAAAATGCTGGATTAAGATCGTTTAGGGGGTCGAATCGAGATTGCGATCTTTTTTCTTTTAATTGTGCAGATAGTATATATATACAATTGTTAGTATACATTTAAAAATGCACTAGCATATATAAATTTATAAGAACCAACAGGATGCATTTTAGTCAACCCAGATCATGTAAATTGGCAGTGGGCAGGATTGCAGAACCTATGTATGTATGCATACAACAGTTATCTGTTGAAAATCTGTTTATCTGTTTGAAATCTGATTGGCTGATAGCCATGCAATATTCTGCAAAATCAACACTCATACAGCTTCACTCTTCTGTACTCGTCCGCCCACAAAGTGACATTAGATCAATAAACTCTCTACAATTTGACAAATATTGCAGCTGTTGGACAACAAAATGTACTTTTGAGGCTTTTTAGGCGATATATTTATATATTTATGTTTTCGGAGATACAGAGTGTCAACATTAGAGTTCTTACACATTTTCCAACTACAAATTCCAGCACTTTTCAAGCACTTTCAAGGTACATTTGTATGCTTTTCCTGCAACTAATAACCATGGTTAAATATGTTGGATCTATTGGGAAATTTTACCCAAAAATGATTAAAAAATAAATTTAAAATGCTTTTAAGTTTGGTCTCTTTCTACGTAAAGTTGATATCTCAAGAAATGAGCTTACAGTCAGATTTTGTTTGGGTGTCGTACATGATATTTCATGTGCATTGCTATTTTTTCTTTACAGTCATTGGATTGTCGTTTTAGGTTTAAAAATTGGTCTATAAAAATCTGACTTTAAAAATTTAGTTGTCTTAAATTTCAGATAATCAAGTTAAGAAATACAAATTCAAGACATTTCTAATAGGATATAATCAGTATTATTAACTTACAATTGTTAATAATTCAATTTAACACAATTCGAATTCAAATTGTTTTGGCATTTATTAGCTCCATAAATGCGTGCATGCGGTGAACATTTTGCAATGAAAACTGGTCGCACGACAACAATTTATCCACTCGCACAAATGCTCCCAAATATATTTGGGATCACATATTATATATGTAGGTCACATAGACAAAATTAAAACATATATATTGAGGTCACATAGACAAAATTGTGCACATATGCAACCAAAACAGTCACAATTTCAATCCTGCTAATTCAAGCAGGTTCAAGCACTTCGTCTAAAATCCAAGCACTTTTCTAACCTTGAAAACACTAAAATAAAAATCAAGCATTTTCCAGGATTTCCAGCACCCGTAAGAACCCTGCAACATCCATCAGCCTGTCATATTAAGCACAGCAAAGTTCCACAAGATGGTGACAGAGACCGCATAACAAGCCCTTAGAGCAGAAAAACTCAGCATAATTTTAAACTACAGCTGATCAAATCATTATAAAACAGGTAAGAGACATTCTACTGTAAGTCGATCTCTCTCTTTTTTGTTGTAGTGCTGTATTTATACCATAGTAATTGTAGCATAGTATTGGGACTCACGTATCAGCAATGAATGTATTTTATGTTGGCCACTCTTTGTATAATCCTGAATTACTTTTTGGTTTAGTTCAGAAAAAAGAAAGTAAGAAGAAATGCCCGCATGTGTTTAGCAGTTTTCTTTATCGCAAGCATTAACAATAATCTAGTAGGGTTTGCGCTGCTTTGGCTTTTTCAGGGTTAGCTATCGTGATCTCCTGATTGCAACAGAGAAGTACTGGGAAATGTCTCTAGACTGATGGCATTTCATGCCGTTCATTCTCATAATGTCAGCAAAATCCCCTGTTTTGTCGTCACTAGATATTACGCTATAGAATCATTCAAATACTAGCTCTAAAGTGATGTTGGTGAAGTAGCAACAGTTTCTGCTGCTTTGACGTCAGCTGCAGATGTGAATGAATGGTGGAAGAAAGTAGTCGTTATACAAAAGGATTTTTAGGCTCTCCGTATTTGATTTTCTTTTTTAAATACACGATTATGCAGTCAAACTGTTGTATAAACACAATATCACATGAGTAGCAGTGGGATATGGCTGTATATAGTCACTAATGGGACACTAACCAGTGTGGATATACAGCCATATCGCATTGCTACTTGTGTGATATAGCTCATATACAAAATATATACCTAATAAAATAAATATAACAGTAGAATGACCTGGCTCCATTCATTATTTTTGATTTGCTATGTCATGAAAATCATTTCACAGGGTGGAAAATAAATAATAATGCTTACTACACAGAGGTTCTAATTTAGGATAATTTTTCATCAGAATTTTAATCCCTTTTCCCTCTAAGGGGTAGTTCACCCAAAAATGAAAATTTCCTGTTAATTTACTCACGTCCAGGTCATCCAAGATCCAAGAGAGGTGACTTTTTATTCTCCGAGGGTGCACTTGAACAGAAGATCAGGTGATGCAGTTTGTTGATAGATATTGGTTATTGCATCACCAGCCCTCACAGTTTCATCATCAAAATCGACCAGGTTACAGTCGCACATGCACCAATAACGGTTTGACGAGGCTTAAAGCCAGGGTTAAAGCTAATAATATTGTAAATAATGTTCAATTTCTTACCCAGACCAACAGTTTCACTTCACAAGACCTTAGTGTGTCATCACAAACCACCGCCATTGATTTGGACTCGTTTCCATGTTTATTTTTAATTCACTGCCATTATATGAATCGCCAAGAACCATGAATTCAGCTAAAAACCTCCCTAATGTTCTACTGAAGAAAAAAAAAAGTCACCTACATCTTGTATGACCTGTGGCTGAGTAAACGAACATGAGAATTTCACTTTTGGATGAACTATCCCTTTAAGGTTAAATGTGAGCTTGACATGTTTGTGAAACTACTAAACGAGGATACTTAATGTTCTTGTTACATAAGAGAAATCATTTATAGATGCAATGAATTCCACCTTTTGTCTCATCCAGAAACCTTCAATAGGATTGGATTCTCTCAGTGGATATAAAGTGCATATTAGTCTCACACGTGTGCGCGCTTCACAAGCAGTCCATTCACTTCTGCTTCCTCGCCATTCAACAGCACCAGATCTCAAGGACGTAGCGTTTCTTTGTATCTCTGTGCTGTTGCTGGGGAAACCAATGAACATATGTGGCCTGTGCACACGTGCCGCCAGCTTTATCTTTCTCGACAGTGTAATCGACTCTCCAGAAAAAAAAGAAGTAATAATTCATTTAAAACAGTAATGTGCCCATTGGCAATTGTACACACAAATTGCAACTGCGCAAACACGTTCACAAAAGAAAGATGCAAAGATAAATCTTTGTAGGTAAAAACAGAGAACGAGATGTTAAAGATGGATTTGAATACACTATCTCAAAATGAAGCAATATTTCTATAAACAGAAATTAATTTACTATAGTCTCTTTCACACCTAAATATTACTGTGACAGATCAAATGAAACACATTTTGGCTAAAAATGTGTATGTAAAGGACATAAAATTGCCATTTTGCCACCTGAGAAACGTTAGAAAATGTATGAGGTAATGTTTAATGTATTTCCAAGCTATTTATTTATTATTGTATTAAAAATGGTGATAATAAAGAAAATAAATAAAGAAAATAATAATACTTATTATTAGGGGCCAAGCACCGAAGGTGCATAGGCAGCTATTGTATCTGTTCCGGTTCTTAATATTATTCTTCCGGCTTCTTCTTCCTCTGCTCTGAGAGCGGGATTTGCACAAACTTTGGCACACTGAGAGAGGACAGTCTGATCTTCAACCAAAACAAATTTGGACTCTCAAACTCAAACTCTCTAGCGCCACCACTTGTCCAAATTTTCACTTATATTTTTCTTAATAACTTTTAAACCAAAAAGGCTACACTTAAAATTCCTGTTTCATCTGATCCCTTGGCTCAAGCCCATTCAAACTAAAACCACATGATCTACAGACCTAGCTGACCAAAAGCCATTTAAAATGAAGTAAGCTAGAATATCCGTTTTCGATAAACTTGCAAACAAATTTAACATACAGCCTGTGAAAATCTGCGTAACGCATTGACGTATTCACACCAAACTTGGTATGTGTAATTACAACTATGGTCTGAAGTGAGCTGCCATGTACCACATTAAAGCCCAAAGTGGCTTATTTCAGGTCAGGAGTGAGTTTTCTTCAATGTCAAAAATCTTAGTAATTTATTGGATACAAATTAATAATTCGATTCACAGAATTCTGGTATCCTCAATGCAATGCAAGAGCTACAATCAGGAGATGTGCAACCCTTTTCATTTCCTGACTTCAACTTTTATACGCAGCTGATATTAACAGGTGTTTAGTGGAATTCGTCACTTGTCAATCAATCTCCAGTCCTCCATTGGCCGTACCCATACATACATCCTCTTTTTCTACTAATTCTCTGCACAATATTAAAAGCATAAGTTTCAAGACATTTCTACTGACAGGAAGTTTAGCTGCAGAGCTGAAGTTAATTTTAAACAAGCAGGCCTTTGCATTTCTATCAGCTTCATCTACTTCTGCAAAATGCTTCATTACTATACAAAGGATATCACACACAACAGAAGAAGTTCAGCTAATATATCACCTTTAAGCAATACAAATACAATTGTTTAATGAAAAAAAGTCAAAAATATATTCCTTAAAATGCTATAATTACATTATTTATTAATGCTATAAATAATATTACTTAATATACATAATGTATATTATTAGTTATCAATCATCATAGGATAAAACATTATTTACCTTTAACGCAAACTAATTTGTCATATAAAGCATTTTTAATGTAAGATAAATGTCACATTTGTCCTTTTGTGTATACAATAAAAAAGTTAAGAGGATTACAAAAATTTACATGGTCACGAAAGATTGGATTACAACTTTGCATTATGTAATTTGCATACAAGCACAAAGGGTCTGTACTATAAACAGTGTTTGGTTGTTTTTTCAAACTTCTGCCCCACATACTCACCATTGCATATGCGTTATTGTAACATTATATGTTTGCATTTACAAAAGAGACGAGACAAAATTATTTCCTTCCCAACCAATTTGAGGAACACTTCTACCACAACTTCATTACCCTCACTTGCTATCAAAACCAAATACAGCTACCAGTAGGACAATTTCCAAGTTAATTAAAAAATAAATAAACAACAGGCAAACTTCCTGCGATGAAACGTGATTGTGTTGTACATGAAGAAATTGAAGTTTGATTGAAACAGAAGAGAGGAGCATTCAGAATCCATTTCAAGTAGGCATCCCACACTGAGGTAAATTGATGGCAGTGGCACCTTCAACACACCACCTGCAATCCTCCTGACGATCTCATTAACCCACAGCACAGAAACCACTCGGCAACTGTTGCTATGGGCCCTCCCGTACTATAAAACCCCAGAGAACTAAAGCACACAACACATGGTTAGCACTGGTAATATTATACCTCAACAACAGTCTGTACTGAGAATGTCAAATTCCAATGATCAAACACTGTTAAAATTAAACAAATTAATCAGATTTTTTATTATTACTAAGGCTTATGCCATTTCCATATTAGCCTACTGCATTTGTGTTTACATTATATATCATGTTCGTGAGCTAAATTTAATCAGGGTTGAACTTCCCACTCTGAGCCGCGTCATATTGACTGATATTCACTTGTAAAAAAATGAATTTCCATGAGCCATAAAAAATGAATGCTTATTATATTACCAATATACACAACATACACTCACCGGCCACTTTATTAGGTACACCTGTCCAACTGCCCGTTAACATACTTTTCTAATCAGCCAATCACATGGTAGCAACTCCATACATTTAGCCATGAAGACATGGTCAAGACGATCTGCTGCAGTTCAAACCAAGCATCAGAATCGGGGGGGGAAAAAAGGTGATTTAAGTGACTGTGGGCACAATGCCTTGTTGATCCCGGAGGTCAGGGGAGAACTGCCTGACTAATTCCAGCTGATAGAAGGGCAACAGTAACACAAATAACCCCTTCGTTACAACTGATAAGCAGAAGAGCATCTCTGAACACACAACACGTCCAACCTGGAGGCAGATGGGTTACAGCAGCAGAAAACCACACTGGGTGCCACTCCTGTTAGCTAAGAATAGAAAACTGAGGCTACAATTTGCACAGACTCACCCAAACTGGACAATAAAGGACTGGAAAAATGTTGCCTGGTCTGATGAATCTCCATTTCTGCTGCCACATTCCGCTAACATGAAAGCATGGATCCATAACCTCTTTTCATAATCATAACCTAAATGAATCGTGAGACCAGTGTAGATTTACAACCCTATTGAAAACTGAGCAGATTAAATGCAGCCACATACAGTAGTGTATGCATTTGATTGCCGGCTGACAAGTTGGAAAGGAATAAAATTAAGGTGAAAAATACTTTAACCAATAACCCAACCTAACAACGTGATATACAGTTGAAGTCAGAATTATTAGCCCTTTGATTTTTTTTTCTTTTTTTAATATTTCCCAAAATATGTTTACCAGGGCAAGGAAATTTTCACAGCATGTCTGATAATATTTTTTCTTCTGGAGAGAGTCTTATTTGTTTTATTTCGGCTAGAATAAAAGCAGTTCTTAATTTTTTAACCACCATTTTAAGGACAAAATTTTTAGCCCCTTTAAGCTATTTTTTTGCTAGTCTACAGAACAAATCATCATTTGTATACATTAACTTGCCTAATTACCCTAACCTGCGTAATTAACCTAATTAACCCAGTTAAGCCTTTAAATGTCACTTTAAGCTGTATAAAAGTGTCTTGAAAAATATCTAGTCAAATATTATTTACTGTAATCATGGCAAAGATAAAATAAATCCGTTATTAGAAATGAGTTACTAAAACTATTATGTTTAGAAATGTGTTGAAAACAATCTTCTCTCCGTTAAACAGATATTGGGGAAGAAATAAACAGGGAGTCTAATAATTCTAGGGGGGGGACTTTACTTGTTAAGTCCATGAAAAGACATGAATGGACATCCTGCGGTGCAATACGCTTGAATGATGCACCGTGTTAACAATCAGGAGCTTTCTCTTGTAGGGGCGTGCTTATGACATGTTGGTGTCCCGGCGAGAAATCCTCCTGCCGACACTGGACAACAGTTCATCGAACTGGGCTCGGCTTAGTCGGAAGCACTGCTGAAAGCTTCCATCAACCAGGTCAACTTTCTGGAGGAGTTTATGAACTCACAGAGCTGGGTGCACCTCTGAAAGGATTTAGTGAACTCAGACATGGCTCCAAACGTAGGGATGCCATTTTTTAGCCTTCATAAACCACATGTACACAGCTACTCTCTCAATAAAATCCATTTAGCAATGAAGCTATAGTCACCGGGCAAACAGAAACCCGGCCAATGACATGAATCCGCATCTGTTGCTCAGTGAATGTGATGTGCAAATGAAGCAAGTAATCTCAAATGTTCACAGAAGGTACTGCCTATTTTAAATATTTATAATTTCGGAAATACAGCGAGTCGGTGACCATTAGCCCATCATACTAAGCAGAGCAAAGACGGCTGATGCTGTTCATCCACAAGATGGCGTCAGAAACAGCAAAATAAGCCCTCAGAGGATGAAAACAGCATAATTTCAAACTACAGCTGACTTTGTCGATGTCTCTCTTTTGTATGTTGTAGTGCGGTATTAACAACATAGTAATTGTAGTGTATTCAGTGTGAGATGGGACTCACATTTCAGGAATGTATGTATTTTGTGTTGGCCACTCTTTGTACAACCCTGAGTTACTTTTTGTTTCTGAAGCCTGGTTTATACTTTTGCATTAAATGATCGGCGTGAGGGCGACGCAGAAGGTCTCTCACAGCAAGAAGGTCGCTGGGTCGAACCTCGGCTCAGTTGGCGTTTCTGTGTGGAGTTTGCATGTTCTCATTGCGTTCGCGTGGGTTTCCTCCGAGTGCTCAGGTTTCTCCCACAGTCTAAAGACATGTGGTACAGGTTTATTGAGTAGGCTAAATTGTCCATAGTGTATGAGTGTGTCTATGTGTGTATGTGGATGTTTCCCAGAGATAGGTTGTGGCTGGAAGGGCATCCACTGCGTAAAAACCAGTTGGATTTGTTGGTGGTTCATTCCGCTGTGTCTAAGACTAAATGAATGAAAATGAATGAATGAATGATCGGCATGACCCACAGCACATGCCTTCCGTGTTGCCGTGCATTTATACTTCTGCATGCAGTTTGTGTTGCTCTGCAATAACACTTCCAAAATGCTAGCCGTCAATAGGCTTTTATGATCCTTTTTGTCAAGGTTCTTCTTTTTCGTTTTGTTTTTCTGAATGCTACCTTAATGTACAATTAGCTAAAACTCACTATTCCAGAGGCGGGAGCCGGCGGACGTACAACAAATTTAATCATAAGGTAAACACAAATCCATCTGTACCTCCTTAATGGGACTTGACACTTGTAAACACTTGCTCCAACAGGTTCACGCACTCGTTTCTTTACAACAGATAAATACTGGGAAATCTCTGTAGACTGATGGTATTTCATAACTTTTTAGCCTCAATCTTTAAATCTCAGCAAAAACCTGTTTTGTCATCACTTTAATTATTACGCTAGAGAATCATTCAAACACTAGCTCTAAAGTGATGTTTGTGAAGTGGCAACGGTCTGCTGTTTTAACGTCAGCTGCAGATGTGAAAGAATGGCGGAAAGTAGTTCCTCACACAAAAGGCTTTTGAGACTTAGATTTTTTTTCTGTATGCAAACAACTAAGCTGTCAAACTGTTGTTAAATACAATTTCACACGAGTCTGGTGCTAATATACAGCCACATCGCACTGCTACTCATGTGATATAACTCATGTGTATATATATATATATATATATATATATATATATATATATATATATATATATATATATACACTTTTTTAATATCTGTGAAATCCAAATGTTAAATATGTGATTTGCATGTATTGCTGAATATTAGATTTCTATATAGGGGATCTGTCATGATTTTTAATAATCAATAAAAAACAATCAATACACATGATTGAGATTAATAAATATTTCTCCATGATTATGACTACTACTATGTGATCAGTTTTGTTTGTTTATATGTTCTATTTAATATAAACAATACTAATTTTTTGGCAAAACATCCATCACGTCAACAATGCAAGTAACACATTGCAATCTGTAAATGTTAGATAAGATCACCACCAACAGTTCTTAAATATTATAATGCATTCTGTAAATGTAAGACTAATAACTACAGCTTATAGTATGTGCAATAACTATAGTTAACTACGGTTATTAGTATAGAGACGCTATATAAATGCAATCTACACACACACACCCCTTCAATACAAGTAAAATGTGTGTGTGTGTTAGAAACGGTGCCTCTGTATCTTGGTTTATATCTCTTATGTTGCTGTTAAAAGAATTTCAGCAATCCTGATTGGTTACATTAAGTAACTGCAATCAGTTGATTACTTAATAATCGCAACAGGTCTATCCAAGCAATGGAAATTGAAAAAAAGGATGGAGGTTTTAAAAAATGATGAGGAATTTGCATTTACATTATTAACAATTGTAAAATAGGAAAATCCTAAGGTTGTTGAAGTGGTTGCATCTTTCGAGATGTTTCATTTCCATAAAAATAAATATTTGATAACCAACAAAATATCACTGAATGTATAAAGGCTTACCCACTTTGATTATGCAAAAGTGCATAGCTGTCCATCCATTTGAATAAGTCTGGAGTTTGTTCTATCTAACAAGAGTGCCCTTTAAAGCTTGTATGCAGACGTAAATGCCTACACGGTGATTTGACAGTTGTTCAGGTGGATAGGTCAGACACTTTAGCCTATCAACACTTTGATATGTAATCCTGCTTCCTGCTACTTTCCCTCCAGTAATCACAAGTTATGTTAATGGAAAAACTATGACAAGGTGATAAAAGAGAAGAACAGTAAGGAACCACAATGCTAGACGAGTCCGATTATAAGACTAATTCAGTTATATCCAAACACACGTCTTGTTCTTATACTTCATATGGAGATGCAGATGTCTACAAAACCTAACAGTTGGACAAATCTAAACTTGTTTTCATTAAAACAAATATAAATATGCACATAATAAATAGTTATGCTAATGATAATAGCATTATACAAATGCACATTGTCATGAATAAACTGAAAAAGCCCCCTGACAAGAAGGCATGAGGTAGTAGTTTTTATATTTATGTAGAAAATAATCATTTTTAAAACATTTCAGTTTTTTTTTTTTTTTTTTTTCATATGTGAGGATATTTGTGTATTGCTTTATATTCTGTGTGGGTCAAGCAATATGTAAGCGTTTGGACCTACATAGGTGCTAATTAATAGTTAGCAAAGGTGCTAACTAATTTGCTCACAGTTGGTCAATGGCACAGTTTATTTCAGTTTCTCAAAATAACAATGTGCCTTAGCACATCTCCTTTTTAGACCGGAACAGCCATGAGTCGACAAAGTGATGCAAATGGATTTGCTATTTAAACAACGTGGCGCAAAACATAAAAAATAAATGCTACGCTGGTCTGAAAGTAGCAACAAATCGCAGCATACACGTCTTGTGCCTTATTGCGCCGGGTATATGATATAGCCCTATATATATTTGCATATGCAGAAATGCACCATTAAAAACAATATTTAAATTTGATAGTTTCCAATGGCATAAAAAAAATCTGATAGTGTCATAATTTCAATATAAATTTCCTGAGAATGCCTACATAAACATCAATACTAATGTTACCCATGCCTTCTGCAACTAATTGAATTCTGTAAAGAAACGTGATTGTGACATTAACAGTGAAATAGGCCTAGCTTGTTTTTTCTTTTGTAGTTTTTTTTTTTTTTAGTTTGTAAGGAAAATGACATAAATCTTCCTATGAGGGCTTAATGATATGGTTTTCAGAGAATAACAATAACTTGTATAGGTATGGGTAGTATTTCATTGATTCTTTCCAATGCCAAATTCAACAAAGCCAACTCAAAACTCCTAAATATGTCAAGTGTTCTAATAATTTTGACCATGTCCTTGCTCCTGCCTTTAGCACAATTACTTACTAGATCAGGTCTAAAACATAGTGGATGTATAAGAGTGAGCAGTTCTTGCTAGAAATGAGAATTATGAAATGAGAATAATAATTAATAAATTACCCAATACATTGTGTGTTGTTAACTTCTACCAAAGTTCCTTTGAGGCAAGTCATTTCACTTGGCAGCCATCTTTGAAACACCTCTCAGGCAGTATGCTCAAGCATTCTGTTTGAATGGGAAAACTACTTGCCAAGCTTACAATTACATCTCATAATAACCAATAAAATTAAACAACAACTGTTTATTTAGTTTCATTTTTGAATGTTCATTTCACACAAAATCTGCAGAACTCACATCTGGTCTGAGCCCTCCCCCTGGAGAATTGTCATTCTATAGCGACTACTGATTGGTACTAGAAGGTAGGCTTTATACACAATATAGCGATCGCTGATTGGCTCCTGCACTAGAAGGCGGGGCTTGATTAGCCATATTGACATACACTTTTTCCCATTAAAAAGTATATGAGTGACATGTCTTGTGCATTTTATAGTCTTTGCTTCTACACTTACCCCAACTCCAAACCCAACCGTCACAGCGTGGTCGTTATCATAGCTGGCATTTTGTCTACTATGTATTGGACCAGGGGTCCGTTCACTTAAATGATCTAAGATAATTTGACAGATCTGGAATTTATTAATCTTTATAACTAATCTCTGGCTAATTTGGTCCTTCAATTATATATATATATATATACATTTTTTTTTTTTTTTTTTCATTCATTTTCATTTCGACTTAGACTCATCTCTGGGAAACATCCACACACACATTCACGCACACACTCATCCACTACGGACAATTTAGCCTACCCAATTCACCTGTACCACATGCCTTTGGACTGTGGGGGAAACCGGAGCACCCAGAGGAAACCCACGCGAAGGCAGGGAGAACATGCGAGGTTCAAACCAGCGACCCAGCAACCTTCTTGCTGTGAGGCGACAGCACTACCTACTGCGCCACTTCCTCGCCCTATATTTATTTATTTATTTATATATTTATTTTACTATTTACCATTTTCCCAAGTCTATATAACTACTACTTAAGAAAATATCAACTTTCTGTATTACCTTTGCTTGAATGACTCAATCTAATCCTGTTTACATGAAATAAGCTGCTGCTCACAAGCAGGTTTGAGCTACCAGGTTTGAGCTGTGGCCGGCAGCTAGCTCTCTGCAACTCTCACATGGTCGCCCACTGAAGCTAAGCAGGGCTGCGCCCGGTCAGTACCTGGATGGGAGACCACATGGGAAAGCTAGGTTGCTGGAAGTGGTGTTAGTGAGGCCAGCAGGGGGCGCCCAACCTGAGGTCTGTGTGGGTCCTAATGCCCCAGTATAGTGACGGGGATGCTATACTGCTCAGTGAGTGCCGTCTTTCGGATGAGATGTTAAACCGAGGTCCCGACTCTCTGTGGTCGTTAAAAATCCCAGGATGTCCTTCGAAAAGAGTAGGGGTTTAACCCCGGCATCCAGGCCAAATCTGCCCACTGGCCTTTGTCCATCATGGCCTCCTAACCATCCCCATATTCCAATTGGCTTCGTCGCTGTCTCCTCTCCACCAATCAGCTGGTGTGTGGTGTGCGGTCTGGCGCAAAATGGCTGCCGTCGCGTCATCCAGGTGGATGCTGCACACTGGTGGTGGATGAGGAGATTCCCCCCATTGTGTGTAAAGCGCTTTGAGTGCCCAGAAAAGCGCTATATAAATGTAAGGAATTATTATTATTATTATTATTACCAGACCTGTTTCTATGACAACTATTCTCAGATGAGTTTTAAAGAACGAAACGATCCTGGATTGTGCCAAATCATCAATAACCAAATCCAGCTATTCAAGTAATCAACATATGAAGAACGGGCCCCTGATCCAGTATGTCATCGTGCTACAGACTACAGAAAGGACATCCTGATAATTTTAGTGACCACCATAAATACATTTTATTAGCCAATAGAAAAACTCCATTTCAAAAACATAATAACTTGGGACAAATATTAATGCAACAAGATCTTTAGATAGCAGTGAAAACTGAATGTAATCAGTCTGGACCAAAAAAAGATGGTCATAAGATTAAATCTGTGCATTGAGTGTACAATTCATTATAGTGTGTGAAGTGTTTTGCTACACTGAGGCCGTACTCACACTGTACAGTTGCCTTGAAGCAGGCCAAAGCACGCTTGTCCCCCCTCCCGTCTCCCACCGACGGCCCGCACTCACACTACATTCGGGCCTGGGCACGCTTACGTCATCGATGATGCACTGGTCAGAAGAGCTCTCGCTCAGCACAGTGGAGATTTCTCTAGTTATAGAGTCGTTTGGGATGCGATGACACGCAGCCCAATAATTTGCCGAACAGTTTAGCCGCTTTTGACGCTCATAAATAATCATACAGTCCTCGTACTGCAGGAATGAGGAAGTTTGCTGAAGGTGCACAGCTTTCGTGCCTAGTGAGGGGTTTGTGTCTTTAATAACATACGACAGTTAGCTTTCATTGAACAGTAAGAATGATTAATAAATCCACATGAAACTGTTCCTTAAAAGTCACGACTCGCTTTCAGTTTCGGGCTTAGGCACGTTTTGCACTCACACACAAGCGTACCGTGCCAAAGCCCAAGTGAAACGCGCTCAGGGCCCAGGGCCGGCCAAGTGAACCGTGCCTGAGCCCGATTAAGCGCACTCACACTTCTCAAACGATCCGGAAACGGGCCTGGGCACAGTTCAGATACCATAGTGTGAGTAGCCCCTAACCATCACTCACAAATATTTTCTGTTTGTTCAAACAACTTAACTAAAATGAGCTCGAAAAAACTGTTCTTAATTTGTGATGAGGACAACTTAATTGTTTTATGTTCAATCCACTTAAATTTGTAAACACCACAAAGCTTAACTCTCTTGTCCCAAGATAAATCGATTGTGTGAAATGCAGCATTTTGTTCAGTGATGGTTTAACCATGATGTTTTTAGTAAAACTGTGTATACAGTAAATGGTAAGAAATATGCTTTAAAACATAGTTTAGTTACACAAGCCATGGATAATTTAGCCATATGCAGGTAGTTGAATGTGAACACAACAAAAAGTATTTAATGAAGAAGATTCTTTATCTGACATTAGAGAAAACAGATAATTATAATAAGAATTAATAATTCCTTACTTTTAAATAGTGCTATTCTGGACACTAATAGAGCTTTACACACTGGAGGAATCTCCTTATCTTCTCAGATAGTTGTTTCCTACACTGCAAAAAATGCTTTTCTTACTTAGATTTTTTGTCTTGTTTCTAGTCCAAATTTCTAAAGGCAAAATAATCTGCCAATGGGGTAAGCAAAATAATCTTATCACAAATCAAAAAACAAGATTATTTTGCTTACCCCATTGGCAGATTATTTAGCTTGATTCAAGGGAAACACTCACTTCATTTTGGCATGTTATTTCTTTAAACAAGACAATATGTTTTGCTTGTCTAGAAAATGCTTCCTGATTAAGAACTTTTAGATATTTGGACTAGAAACAAGACAAAAAAATTTAAGTAAGAAAAGCATTTTTTGCAGTGTAAACCATCAGTGTTGCCATGATCAAATGCTCAAACAATCAAACACACATTTAAGCAAAACAAAAATATGAATCCACCATATTTACTCTTGATTGTGAATCAAATAGGCTTGATTGTGAATGTCTCTGCATATTAAATTGGGAAATGAGAAAGCGGTGATACTGCTATGCAGAAAGACTAAACAGAGAAACGAACGAACTGTCAGTGCATGCTAAAGACAGCTGAGAAAGATACAGACCGAGTGAGTGCTAGAACAAAATTACAGATAGAAGACATGATGGGAAAGTGTCACCTCTTCCTGGAGCATGTGCCCAACACTAATTTAATTGAATACCTCCCTCAGCACTCTTATAACCTTTAAATGTTGCCCTTAGCAACAGTTATCAGTCACAAGGACAAGGCAATAAAATAAAATAAAAAACGACTTCATCTATCTTATTTAAAAAACAAAACATGTTGCCTGTCAACCGAGTGGTAAATCTTGCATCACTGCAGTGAACTTCCTCTTTTCAATTCAATTCAATTCACCTTTATTTGTATAGCGCTTTTACAATATAGATTGTGTTAAAGCAGCTTCACATAGAAGATCATACTAAATTGAAACAGTGTAGTTCAGTTTTCAGAGTTTAAGTTCAATTCAGTTTAGCTCAGTTCAGTGTGGTTTAATAATCAGTACTGATTATTAAACCATTTTTATTAAAAATGGAACCATGATTATTAAACTGAACCATGCAAGCTAGTGGCGACAGCGGCGAGGCTTTCCCATGTGATTTCCCTAGGTTAGCCCATGTGATTATTATGAACACCAGCTGGGACTCCCGATTAGAACAGAACTCCAGCCAGCACCACCAGATCACTCCGTTCACCCATTTACATGACTGTTCATTACTGAAGATGACATCGCTTTCAGAAATGTACAATTACTTTGAGCTTAAAGTTCACTAAAAAATGAACATTTATTCCAAACCAATATGAGTTTCTTTCTTCTGTTAAAAATAAAAAGAAGATATTTTGAAGCTGACAATCTGTAAGTAGGGATGCAACGATTTACCGGTTCACTATTAACCGCGCTTTAATTCGTCACAGTTAATTAACAGTAAAAAGGCTTGTCAACACCGCGTTTCTGCATTAAACAAAACTAATGCAACTAAACAAAGTTATGCCAACTGTGCACTAGTTTAAAGTTCTAAGCTTGTACACAATAGACACGCACACTAGATTAAAGGCCGATTTTAACTATGGCTGAGGCTATAACAAAGAGCTGTTTACATATCTCGTCTTTTGTGTGCGCAAGTTCATTGTCCAATGGAGGTGCACGGTTCGAGCAGAATACTGGCAGTGACATCAGCGGCGCAATGCACTCACGATTTCCAGATTCACCTAGTTGAAAGAAAGGCAAATGCGCACCGCGAGTCACATGACAAGAACTGACTGAACATATTCAAGGAGTATGGAATACACACTTCTACTCCAAAGAGACAAAGAATACAAAAGTAAAACACCAAACAATTTTGTTGTATAGTTGATCAAAAGTACCTTTCAGACAGAGATTCAGCAGCCTTTGACTACATTTGTTATCTTTAAAACAGAAATACTAAGCTAATATGTAGCTTATATTTACTTCAGACAAATATATAAAGTTAAAGTCAGAATTATTCGCCCTCCTGTTTATTTTTCTTCCCAATTTCTGTTTAAAGGAGAGAAGTTTTTTTTTTCAACACATTTCTAAACATAATAGTTTTAGTAACTCATTTCTAATAATTGATTTATTTTATCTTTGTCATGATGACAGTAAATAATATTTTACTAGATGTTTTTAAGACACTTCTATGCAGCTTAAAGTGGCATTTAAAGGCTTAACTGGGTTAATTAAGTTAACTAGGCAGGTTAGGGTAATTTAGGCAAGTTATTGTATAACGATGGTTTGTTCTGTAAAATATCAGGGGAAAAAAATTGCTTAAAGGGGCTAATAATTTTGACCTTAAATTGGTTATTAAAAAATTAAAACAAGTTTTTATTCTAGCCTAAATAAAAAAATAAGACTTTCTCCAAAAGAAAAAATATTATCAGACATACTGTGAAAATTTCCTTGCTCTGTTTAAAATAATTTGGGAAATATTTAAAAAGAAAAAAAAAAAATCAAAGGGGGGCTAATGATTCTGACTTAAACTGTACATTTTATTTATTCTTAATTTTATTTGTTTATTTGTTTGTTTATTCATTGTTCTGTCAATTATTTGTAGTGTAAAATTATGACTTGTGTTTAAATGCCAAAAACGTTTTTCACTTACTTTTAAGTCCAAAGAGAATTTTTTTTTATTATTATTATTATTATGTGCTGTATTTATTGGTTACTGAATAGTGATTAATAACACTTTAAAATATAAGGCATTTTCATGTGATTTTCCAAACTGGTAGTCTTTTGAAATTAATGAACACATAAAAGTAATGAAACCGTGATATTCCTCAGCCTACAGTATAATTGTACAATCAAAATCTATATTCGTTGCATCCCTACCTGTAACCAATGTCTTTCATAGTAGGGAAATCAAATACTATTAAAGTCATAAGTTACATAATAACAGCTTTCTTCAGAACATCTTCTTTTGTTTTGAACAGAAAAAAGAAACTCATAAAGGTTTGGAAAAAGTGAAGAGTAAGTAAATGACAGCAGACTTTATAGTGAACCTTTTAAGGCTACAGTTGTAGTGATGGCTCTGAAGACGGTTGTAGGACACAATTTATGAGCCTATAGATTTCTAATCGTCCAATACCATTTTATACGCTTGACTACATGCAAATCAATAAATTGGCATTTTACAAATTTTTCTCCATTCCCACTGATAAGCCAGTCGTTCACTTAGACTCATTTGGCCAGAGAGCTAAATGAGCCTGGTTTCTCCCAATTTTTTTTTTTTTTTTCATTTCCATCAAATTGGTGATGTTTATGAACTAATGCTGAATACTATGTTTCCAGACATACTTCCCACCTTGCACAATGTTCGCATACTATATAGTAGGAAGGGGAACATTTTCAAATGCAGTAATAGGCTAAAAACTTTTCTATAGTACAGGAACGTCAAATCTTACTCTTAGGAGGCAACATTTCTGCAGATTTAAAGCTTTAATCCTACTTGTGCAATTCTACATTAGGCATGGGACGATAACCGTTTTCAAGGTATACCACGGGTTGTAAAAGGTCAAGGTTTTAAAACCTCCAAATTGTTCTGTAATGCCATTCCTGAGTTATATTTAAGGTATATATACACATTTAGTTATTTTTTTATTTTTTACTTTATTTAGGACAACAGTACCTCCAGCAGAAAAGATATCCAAAGATGTCATTTTAAATTGTAAAGAAATCTGTATTTTTGAAACTAATGAATACAGCAGAAGTCATTAATTTATTTAGCCGGACATGTTTTCTGCTCCAAAATATTTTAAATCTTTCAAAATAAAATATATTGTTTTCAAAGGGAGAAAAAAAAGTTCTTGTTTTTTTACACAGACATTTAAAAAGAACATATTTTAAAGCGGTGATCACAACACTGTGATATCGTTAAACCATGATATTATTATCCAAGGTTATCATACCAACAGAATCTTATACCGGCCTATATCTAAGTAATCTTAATTAGCTCTTGAAAGATTACAAATTTATTTAAATATATAAATTATGTTTACACATTGTAAAATGTTTTCTGTGGGGTTAAGTTTGCCTGCCTATGTGTAAGAGACAGTATCATTTATCCAAAGTAATGCAAATTATAAGTGCTAGGCACATTAGGTGATGTTTGAAATACAGTTTCATGTCTCCAAAGTAATGCATATTGTCAGTTTCAGGCACGGCTGTGTCTTTTGTCTAACTTTTTATCTAACAGCTGGGCCTACTTTTAGACAAGGCCCGGAAAACAAGACCGGAAAACAAGACTACACCTGCTAATAGCAGATATATATATATATATATATATATATATATATATATATATATATATATATATATATATATATATATATATATATATATATATATATATATATATATATATGAATAATGCAATCTCAATAATTATATTCCATATTGAACGATAACGATATATAATTCAATAGAAGTTATTAATGTTTCCAGATTTAAAAGAGTACCCCAACAATGATTGACGCCACAAAATTCAGTACATCTTTAATATCAACACACTTTTAGATTCCCATTGTTGCACATTTCTGCTGTGTGATTGGCTCTTAAATTAATAAAGAAAGTCCAGAGTTTATCATTGAAATTTTATCGTGATTCAATGGAATATTATTTATAGGCCCAGCCCTAGTTTATACTAATAAGCACTGCCTACTAAATTGTGTATTTAACGGAGTGTTAGCAGCAGCAGTTAAAAGATTTTTCGATGAACTCCACAGCGAGAGTGAGTTCTTGTTGAAGGATTCTGCTTTGAAGATACCCGAAAATCCTCCTGGTTTTGTCACTTCTTCAAATTCACAACACTCTGGATTGTTAAATTAGGCTTTATTAGACTGAAAAGATTGTAATGAGTGGGGAAAATCTATTCTACAGATAAACTGCAGTAATGTTCCCGGTCTTTTATGATCAAATTTTGAGGCTCTCTATTTCCAAAGAATGAAGTCACAGAAAATTATCAAGAACTGATGTGGCTGTAAAGTTGGGTGAGCTAGAAAAAAAAAACACCAACGGTGATCCCAGACCTGGGGAAACTTTAGATGACCTAAGAAATAAGGAAAAAACTTTATTTGTGCAAGATGAAAAAACAAGGTTATGTTGTATTTTGCAAGCATTTACTAAATATGTGATTCTCTTGGGATTGCAGGTATTTTTGCTTGTTTTAAGCCAACTTACAACATGAAAAAGTGGATTAAGGCATGTCTGAAGGATAAAGACATGTTCAGCAATCTGCCAAAATGACAGCCAAAGTTTTTCTTATTACTTTGAAGATCTGCTGTAACTTGCTAAAATAGCGATTTGTCTTCAGGCCAAGTTTAACTCCCGTCGGTTGAGAAATCCAAGGACAATAAAGAAACACATCAGTTCCATGTGATTCAAGACTTACTCAAGGAGAAACATGCTTGGGTCAGCCAACAGAAAAGCTGTTCAGCAGTCACACAGATTGGTTCTGCTGAGCTTGGGGTTATTTTATGGGGGGGATTCTTCTTAAGCATGTAAGGAGGGGGGGTTTGGAGACATAACATTCTGCAGATATCAAAACCCTACCAATTAGTTAGGGTGTTTTGTATTGATTTCAAGGCATAGTTCACCCTGAAAAAGAAGCATTTATTCACTATTTACTCACCCTCAATTGGTTACAATCACTTATAAATTTCTTTCTTCTATTGAACACAAAAGAACTGAAGCTGAAAACCAGCAACCATTGACTTCCAAAGAAGGAAAAAAAATACTTTGGAAGTCAATGGTTACAGGTTTTCAACATTTTTCTAAATATCTTTATTTTTGTTCAACAGAAGAAAGAAGCTCATTAGAGAAACTTTTTGGATGAATGAAAATCCTTGCTCTAAGGACTTATACATTTATAATATACATATATATTTGTAATATGCATATCAACTTAAAGGGTCACAAAACACTAAAACATATTTCTTGAGATGTTTAACAGGCATATACGTATCTCACGTTGCTAAAAACACCTAAAAATTGGTTGGTTTTGCGTTGCTTTGAGCAAATTCGTTCTTCTAGTTTAAAAAGAAGTTGAAGCAATGTTACAGCGATGAGGTTATTGTGTAAATACCAGTGTGCAGTTTGGCTATCTGTCCCAGTCAGTGCAATGTGACGTCATTGAGTTTTCAGAAAGACTTGGTTCGAACCAATCAGCGCACTCTACTGCGAACAACTTCATTAATATGCATGATATACCTTCAAAGAGTCTTTCTACCTGTTACAGTGTTCAGAGAGACGCCCAGTTATGTTGCCAACCGTAATTCAAACAAGTATTAGTAGAAGGTACAAGTAGAAGTTTATAAATGTGCCACAAGAGAACACAGCTCACATGTGGACCCACATTAGTGGATTACAGTGATTTGCTAACATGTAACAAAAATACGCTTGTAAGGAACATTTTTTTACCCAAGAGGTTTTCAAATGTGTAAATGGTGAAATCCGGATTTGCTACTCGTCTTCTTTTAAAAAAGACACGGTTCCAGTTGGTGTTGATTGTCCTGTCTCTATGGATTTGGTAAGTGTGTGATCATTGTTCTTTGTTTACAATTATTCAGATGGTAAAATTAGTAAGTATCGTCACCAGTACACTTTCAGTTTTTAAACACATACCTTAAAGTCTTTGCACAATGAAGTTTGAATTTTTGTATGCGATTTATTTTTTTTTATATTCTTATGCGAAAAAGTTGTAACAAACCTTGCACACTCTGTATTACTCCGACTTTTTGTATGTAGCTTTTTGCTTGTATGGTGGCTATGAACTAGGGATGCACCGATCCCGATACTTAGATCAGATATCAGTTCGATACCACATATTTTGGCTGGATCGGGTATTAGCCAGCTGGCACTGATTCAAATCCGATCTTGCGCGTGCACTATATTCTGTGTAATTTATAAGCCATCAAAAGTCACGAAGGTAGCCTACTACAAGGCACTGCAAATGTATCATGTTGGCCTCCATTATTCTTATTAAGAGCTTATGTTCTCCATTCCTTTCAAATGAGTTTATTCGTTTGAGGTGAATACATTATGTGCTGCTAATAGTTAGTAAAGCCTGGCTCATTGTGATCAAGGTAGTTGATTAAATTAATAAAAGTGAAGCAAACGGCCCGGCACATATGAATTGTCATTAACAGAAAATAATTTATCCTAATATAGGCTTCTCTGAAACTGAATTTTTCAATGTTATTTCATTTATATTAATATTTTATTTAACAAGTGTCAGTTTGTGCGCAGACCTCGTTTTGAACTTCACCTCAGATATTCTTGTTTATTTTTTGAATAACTGACCAACAAAAATACAATGAAATAACCAACAAATTATACCAAACGAAATTCATTTCAAAAAGATCATTTTTCAGACAAAAAAATAATTGTTCAGACATGCTTTCAGTTTATCCATCGCACTCACGTCAAATTTAGGTGAGGGAATGTTTATTAAGTAAAACTGGCCTCAGACAGTTTAGTCTGCTTCAAACCTGCAGGAAAATATCAGGCTTTGCTAAAAGGCAGATTATTTAACCAACGATTAGGGTCAATAGTGGTAGCCTAGAACAGAGTTCAAAGAAAAATCCTAATCAAAAAAGGAAACATAAGCTGGACCCCAACTGATCAGATCAATGTCATAATGAATGCTCAAATAATGTAGCCTATATAGCAAGCATTATGTTTTTAGTTAGATTTTGTTGTCTGTCATATAATGTAGGCCTAGGTGTGTTATTTTTACTAAAGAAGATATATTATTTTGTGAAACTGAATCGGGATCAGATTTTTAAAAATGGTATCGGTGCAAGCATTTTTTCAGATGCAAAAATTGGAAGAAATCGAAACTGGTTTGAATTTTTTTTATGACTGGAAAAGGTTCAGTGGCAAGCGTGTCAGTACGATTCACACAACGTAAGGTCGAATTTATGTATTACGTATGAAAATTACAGACAACAATTTCAGATTCAGTGTGCAATAAAATGATTTAGCTACCAAGTTTAAAGTAATTTCACTATAATATTATGAACTAAAAATCCACTATTTCCACACAGCTCTCAGATGAGCTGTAAATGCTGCTTTCCGTACCACTGCCTACCTCCCCTGTGCCTATTGTGTTGCTGCTGTGAAAATCAGTTGTAGTGTTTCAAGTAGCAAAACTACAAAAACGTGATTCTCTATCTGTGAAAAGCTACATCCAGCACTTTAACACAAACACAACTGAGTGATGAAGTACTAGCACCAGCTAAGCCCTAATGAATACCATCCATTCTACTTTGCAATGTTGAGCAACCTTGTCTACATACGCCACAGGCGCAGAAACAAAGTCAGGCTGGATCTTTAAAGGAGGTTCAAGTCAAACTAAGAGAAAAAAATCTGCCAGCCTTGCAGCACAACACCATGGAATGTTTTTAATTTGAGGCATCCTGCTGTGGCAATGAGAAACAGAAGCAGACTTTACAATCACTTCCATATATGTACATGTCATTTGCAGTCAGTATTTGCAGTGTGTATATTTTATAACTGTGTACATAAGATAATATGGAAAGATGGATTGTTGTGGCTTAGCAATTACCACACATGCTCTGCTGCTTAAGTGGACGATGTATTTTCTAAACCTTTGAATGTTCCCGCAGGCTGAAAACGTGCTGTCAGTTATTAAGTAACTTACTGACATCTAGTGGTGACTGTCGACAAATTAGTATTTACAAAGCATATACTGTAGCAGGGGTCACAAAGCAAGCAATCGTTTAGAACATTTAAAAGGATATAAAAAGACTGCAAAATATGTTTACTTCTATAAGAGGGGATATTAATTATGAGGCTGTATAATTAAAGTTATCAAAATTATTTTAAAATAAAGATTTTGAAGTCATGTGATCTATTCATCTTCTTGCATTCATAATACACCCTCACCAGCCACTTTAATAGGTACATCAGATTGTTAAGAAAGGAATGGTGTATTTTATATTTTATTAAAATATATTTATTATACCTCTGCTGGGTCAAGTTGGCTTTTCTGTGTAGAGTTTGCATGTTCTCGCCGTGATCGCGTGGGTTTCCTCTGGGTGCTCTGGTTTTCCCCACTTATCCAAACAAATATTCATAGTGTATGTGTGTGAACGGGTGTGTATGGATGTTTCCCAGTGATAGGTTGCAGCTGGAAGGACATCCGCTGCGTTAAAACTTATGGTGGAATAGTTAGCGGTTTCATTCCACTGTGTCGATCCCAGATTAATAAAGGGACTAAGCCGGAAAAAAAAAAAGAATAAATGAATGAATATTTATTATATATATCATTAATATTAAAATATATTTATTATATATTATTAGTGTATTATGTTGTATTAGTGGTCTTTAAATAGTTAAGATTTAAACATTTTCTGTATTTGTTTCCCTAACTGTTCACTTTATATGCATTACAGAGACTAATACTCATTCAGATCAAAAAAAAAAAAAAAGAAAACCTTTTTCTTTCCTAAGATGGGTAAATTTGTGTATAGCAAAAAACAACAACAACAACAACAACAATAAACACTACAAATATTGCCACAAATTTTGAAAAAGTTTGTGGAAAAATAAAACATTTTAGGCAGTAATATAATCAAAATGTTTCACTAAAATGAATTATAAGGTTGTATAATAAAAGTGCTTCTAAAATAGAAATTTGCAGTCATGTGATGGATATTTCTGGGAGATTTCAAGAACTGAGGAAGCTCTTCTTGAAATCATAATATATAATCTGGAGAAACGCATTTGCACACTTACTAGACATCAAAACTACACATGCATTTTTTTCTATTAATGTGTCATTTAATAAATTAATTGATTAATAAAGCAATATTTTTTTTTTTTTTTTTTTTGGAAAGACATTCTATTACAGTGCATCAATCAGTGTAAAAACTAAGGGCTTACAACAAATACAGGGCCAGATTTACAAACAGCACCAAAAACACCCACAGACAGTGTTTTATAATCGTGTAACAGATCCAAAATCACACAGTTTGGATCACGTTATGATTCTTTCCGATCAGCCATTTATTACAAAAACAGTACCGCAAAACACTTTTGGTTTTAACAAACAAAACTTAGAACCTGTAATTTTATTAAAAATAAAGTGTAAAAATAATTAGCTGAAAAAATGGTAAAATAATCAGTGAAACTGAAAAATTCACTGTTACCACTACTGTTGCTGATATGTTGCTAAATGTAGAAATCTAACATTATAATTTGTACAACCCATATTTATTTTTAGTTTCATTTTCAATAAATGATTCAGTTGTTCACTCATAAAACTTTATGTTTTATTGCTAGATTAATATTTTTTGTAGAATTATACAGTGGCATTTTTTGGATGGCTGGTTGTTCACCTATCGGTTAAACAGTGTAATTGCTGCCTACAACTTTCATTTTTGAGTGTCATTAAATGCATATGACTGTGATTTTAATCTTTACCATAAACATCAGTCGATATGTCTAAATTAAAACTGTTATCCCAGTACTTCTGTGTTATTTGACTGTTTGTACCTTCATAACTAACTCAAAACACTAAAGACTGAATCTCTTACTTGATTTTTGCGTTTTTTAAACACAGATTTGAATGCAGCTATTTAAAGGATTAATAAACATGCAAATCACCATCATTCATAATTTATGTTGCGATATTGTTGAGATCCTGATCTTTTAAATGATTAATCATGCAGCTTACACTGAATGCATTAATGCAGACTAAACAAGCATGGACAGAAAACACCTTTAATAACCTAAGAAACCCTCCACATCCACAATAACCTACCGCGACTTCTTCCGTCATCATTATATTTTACAGGAAAGCTTAAATGCTTTCATGCATGTGATTTGAATGACACGAGAGACAGTCTCTCTGTGATCATTACAAATTTAGAATTAATCTACAAATAAAAATAAATGTATTAATCCCCGGGTCACAAGTGCTCCAAAATGTGGGTTGTGATTTGTACGAATCATTGATAAATCGTGATCCTTAACAACACAAGTATTTTAACAGGTTGACAGCATTGGACTAACAAATGGAAAATAAATAAATTAACAGTGGAAAAAAACATAGGCAAAGACTTAAAACCACGATGGGTAAGAGCTGATGGAGGTTGCACCCCTGCTCTTTACTATAAGTGCCATGGGATTTTTAAGGACCACAGAGAGTCAGGACCTCGGTTTAACATCTTATCTGAATGCTTACTGACAGTATAGTGTCCCCTTCACTATAATGGGGCATTAGGACTCCACACTCAACACTACTCTCTTATGAAACCACTTCCAGCAGCTACTTAGTTTTCCCATGTGGTCTACGATGCAGGTACTAAACAGAATTAGCTGAGCTTAGCTTCAGCTAATGCCTATGTGTTTGTCTGATGCATTTAACAATGTATTGTCATTCCCTACATAAATAAGTTTGTTTACTCTTGTTTACAGTATTATTTTTCCAGTGTGCCTTTTAAATAGAAAAATGCTAAATAACATACATGGGGGAAGGACACAAAAAGATCTTCACAGGACCTATACAACACGAACATTTACCTGGAGAGAGCGATGTTGCGTAATAACCTCTCGGTGGTCTCTGACAGATCTGAAGGTACCAGGATCTCTACAGGTTGTATTCTCAGTATTCTGGATTCCAGCTCTGAATGGCTCGTATTATCTTTAAAACAATCCACCATCACATCCCCAATGCTTGGCTGGACCACCTGAGCTCAAAAATAGAAAGCAGGGCTGCAGTTTATGTATAGTAGGGTGAGATTTAATTCAGTCACTACAATGATTACTTACCACCATTCCTACTGTCAGCTCCTTGCTCTGTTTGTCAAAACTCTCGCTCACACACATTAAATAGTTGTTTCCACTGTCCTGCACCACATCTTCAGCTTGCTCCAAATCTCCCAGCTTTAGCAGAGGATTCACATCTGAGAACAAGACAATGGATTGGATCATTATGGGTTCTTTAACTGATAACTGACTAGTTTTAATTTTCTTTATTATTTATTTCAGTTAAGCTTAACTTTACACATTTAATAACAATATAAATAATAATTCTATGTTAACATTTGGCATTATACCACAGTCCTTATGTTTAAAGAGGCCATATTATGAGTTTTTGAAAATGACCTTCCAAGTAGGGAGTAACACAGCTTGGAGGAAAGTGAAATATCCAGCTAAGGCTTAAATCTGTAAGTGTACAGTGTTTAAAACTGTTGATTCATCTATAAAAGAGTCGACTCATAGTGCTTCAAACGAGTTGCCTAGATAAAGAGTCATTAGGTGTTTCGCTGTGGCGTGGCTGCAAAACACAAGCCCCGCCTAGTAGTAACCGGGAGATTTGAAACCTTAAACCTTAACCCTGCCCACTAACACAGAAAAAAGGCTAGACGCACACTGTAACTTATCAGAGGCCGATTGAATAAAGTCAGGCTGTGCTCAGATGGATATTATTGAAAGTCTCTCTACCCAAAGATGAAACTGTGAAGAGAGTCAGGGGTTGAGGTTTATTTTTGCAAAAATACCTCATTGCAGTGCTTCTGGGAACTACATGCTTACAAAGAAGAACTCATCAGCCGTTTGTTAAAAGAAGGATCAGAAAAGACTACTGATGTAAGGGACTATTTCAGAACATGGATCAGGGCATCATGGATCAGTCTCTTCCTCCATTTCACAAGTGTAAGTACATGTGATTAAAACTGTTGCCTCGTTTACTTTAGCTTTCAAAGTATGTATTTAATTGTGTTTGGTTACTTGTAACTGCGTGTTCTGTTTCAGGTTAACTCTTTATATTCTCATATTGCATGTAAAGCCACGTTAAAAATGTGACGTGTGCCGCTTTGTTTACGGATTTAACGTTAAATGCATTTGTGAGCTGGCATTCTACTGCTGTCTGTCAATGCTATGACCATCGTCAGCTAGGGGCTAGGAGACTTGGGAGTTTTTGCTCAATAAAATAGTTAGTCGTCTGTATTTTCAAGTCCATCATATGTATTTACATTCCTCCACTGGCAGCCAAAATCCACGCCTTACACTATGAAGTGCGTATGCATTGTAACTATTTTTATATTGTTGATTAGCTGCTGGGCATTTCACTCTGTCTCACGCTGAAGGTTAAATTTATGAATATGAATTTATTCTAACTAGATGACATGTATTTCCAAGGATCAACTGTCAGATTAAAAATCTCATAGTTATACAAGTTATATAATAACACTACCTGATAGAAGTCCGTTCCTGAAGTTTTATAAACAACAAATAAAAACTTAACTTCTAGTTTATCCCCCATGAGCTTGGAGGACTGCATAAATACATCTCTGCAATGACTTAAATAACTTATTAATAAAGTCATCTGGAATGGCAAAGAAAGCCTTCTTGCAGGACTCCCAGAGATCATCAAGATTCTTTGGATTCATCTTTAATGCCTCCTCCTTCATCTTACCCGAGACATCAGAAAGCTCAATAATGTTCATTTCTGGTGACTGGGCTGGCCAATCCTAGAGCACCTTGACCTTCTTTGCTTTCAGGAACTTTGATGTGAAGGCTGTAGTGTGAGAAGGAGTGCTATCCTACTGAAGAATTTGCCCTCCCCTGTTGTTTGTAATGTAATGGGCAGCACAAATGTCTTGATACCTCAGGCTGTTAATGTTGTCATCCACTCTGCAGATCTCTTGCACTCCCCCATACTGAATGTAACCCCAAACCATGATTTTTCCTTCACCAAACTAAACTGATTTCTGTGAGAATATTGGGTCCATGGGGTTCCAAATAGGTATTTTCTAGTATTTGTGATGATTGGGATGCAGCTCAACCGATAATTCATCAGAAAAATTTATTTTCTGCCACTTTTCTAAATGATCAACTAGAAGTCAAGTTATTATTTGTTGCTCGTTCAACTGGGATCAACGAAAAGACTTTTGTCAGGCAGTGTATATAATAAATATAAGTTCTTGCAAAACATCTCTCAGGTTATCGAAATTAAGTTTAGTGAAGGAACTGTGTTTGATTCAGAGACATGAAAAACTGTTCAATTTCAATTTAAAATGCCTACATAAAAATGTAAACATACATTTTAAAACATATTATTGCTGCTAGTCTAGTCAAAAACATCATAACATTATAAGCCCTCTTAAAACAGGAGAGAAAGTCAACTAGAAATCTTGTGAGTAAGAAACAATACCTTCTCCCACAAGTGTGGACTTTGTGTAAAGCGCATGTAGCTGGCGTGAGAAGAGTGAACTCTTGTTAGCGCTGGACGCTTTGATGGCTGTAGTTTCGGTCTGCTTCACTACACCAACCTAAGAAACAATGAAGCATGATAACAGTGTTACTGACCAGTATACCAAATAAATCTCATTGTGACTACTTATGCATATAGTATTTAAGCATTATAAGCAAATCGTAATGAAGAGTACATCACTGACCTTGTAGCCCTGAGAAACTAGTCGACGAACATGCACAAACAGTCGATGAGTAGGGATGCTGGCTGTCATGAAGTTATGATCCAGATGACAAGTGATATTAAGTTCCTTTGCAGCAATCTATTACATAAACAGATATCCAAATGATAAATAGATACATATCTATATTTTGCTTAAAAAAAGTCACAATTAAATAAGTCTTCAGACAACAAGTAAACCATGAAAGGATCATCAATTCAACCAAACATTACAATTTACAAAGCAATTACTCACCCACCACCTATATGATATTTTGTTTTTTTGTGAAATACAAAAGAAGATATTTTGAATGTTACAAACTGGTAGCCATTGACATCCATTGTAGAGAAAGCCTGTGGTTACCAGTTACATTCTTCCGAAAATCTACTTTTGTGTTCAGCAGAAGAAAAAAAAATGTACAGGATTGCACAACACGATCCCACTGCAATCCATAACTTTTTGATTTAGTGGCTAATACGTATGATTATCTATGATCTTATTCGCACAATTAAGTATAAATTTGCGCATCCCCCAATGACAGTTGGCTTTAGGGGTTTGATGCCACGACTTCTTTTTAAAATCAATACATTTTTGTACGACTGTACTCTACGTTGAGCCATGTATGAATTCGTACATATTAAATACATGTGGTACAGGTGAATTGGGTAAGCTAAATTGTCCATAGTGTATGAGTGTGAATAAGTATGTGTGGATGTTTCCTAGCGATGGGTTGCGGCTGGAAGGGCATCCGCTGCATAAAAACGTGCTGGATAAGTTGGCAGTTCATTCGGTTGTGGCGACCACAGATTAATAAAGGGACTAAGCCGAAAAGAAAATGAATGAATGAATGATTACAAAAAATAAAGTTCTGCATCAAACTTATAAGCTTTATGTTCAGTGTTCATCTTTTTGTTTTATTTGGAATAAACTCATTCATATAGACAGATTCATTTGGATTACTTTTACAATGTCTTATTAGCATTTTGTAGCACATAAATATAGGTGGAAAGTACATTTAATTGTACATGTATTCTCTCCGGATTCATTACACGAATCTTAACTTGAGCTCCTAAAAGCATCTTAATAGTGTTTTGAAAGCACTTTAAAGAGCGTGAAGAGCAATGATAACAGTTAAATAAATAATGGGGGCTCATCCATTTTTTTTCCAATCAATTCTTTGGTGAAGCTAATTTGCATAGTTATTTAGCTGTATTACAGCTTCATACTTGTGTGAACGGGAAAAGCACTTAAAAAAGATAAAATCCATTTTCTGGCACAATTTTACTAATCAATACTTTAAAGGGTTTTAAATACTTTAACCCTTTTTTTCAGATTTAGTGTAAGTGTTTTGCATCTCCAGAATGTGTAAGTAAAGTTTCAGCTCATCAAACACCCATCAGATTTTTCATTAAACCTTTTACACGATTCTATTTTATACATTTTTCCACCAGGGGGCTGTTTTGTCGTACTGCGCCTACAAGGCAAGGCAAGGCAAGTTTATTTATATAGCACATTTCATACACAGTGGCAATTCAAAGTGCTTTAAATGAACAAGAATAAAAGAAACAAGTAAAATAAAAATAAAAACAAATAATAAAAATGAGTAAAAAAAAACATAAAAACAGGTAAAATATGATATAAAAGAATGAAGAAGTGAAAAAACATAATAGTGCAATCTGTCGGACACAGCACAGTGCTCATTCAGTAAAGACACAGCTAAACAGATGTGTTTTCAGTCTTGTTTTGAATGTGCCTAATGTTGGAGCACCTCTGATCATTTCTGGAAGCTGATTCCAGCAGCGAGGGGCATAGTGGCTGAAAGCTGATTCACCCTGCTTTGACTGAACTCTTGGAACTTCTAGTTTATATGATCTTAAAGATCTGAGTGATCTGTTGGGTTTGTACTCAGTGAGCATATCTGTAATGTATTTAGGTCCTAGGCCATTTAGTGATTTATAAACAAGTAATAATACTTTAAAGTCTATTCTGAATGTAACTTTTCAGCCAGTGTAAAGACCTGAGGACAGGTGTGATGTGCTCTGATTTTCTGGTTCTGGTCAGAATTCTGGCAGCATCATTCTGGATGAGCTGCAACTGGTGACCATTGACACCCATATTAGGAAAAGCCTATACTATGAATGTCAATGCTTACCGGGTGTCTGAAAATCTCCAAAATATCTTATTTGGTGTTCAATAGAACAAAAAAGCTCAAACGGATTGGAAGTCAAGCGTGAGTACACGAGAAGAGATTTTGTACCCTGGGATTAACTATCCCTTTAAAGAGGAGTTGTATGAGAAGCCTGTCCACCATAATTTGACAGCTCATTCTAATGGAAACTGTTTGAAGACTCAGTTCCTGTCACTAGCAATGAAAGAGATTTAAATTCAAATTTGCTGATTGAGCTTCATCTTAAAGAATTAGACTAGATTAAGCACGCTTAAGAACTCAGCTTTTTCAATTGAGATGTGTTGAAATGAGGCTGATTCTGATTTTAAGCTTAATAAGCTGGATCCTGAAAGTCAGCAACCACAATGAATAGGCAAGTTCCGGCCGTATCCTCCCTCTTCCAGTGCTGCTAGCTCAGCAGCTGATTATGATGTTGGCAAGTAGCCTTCGTAAGTTTGGTCCCTCCCTTCAAAGGAGGTCAACTGGATGTGTATTTTATTGTAATTGAGCTTACTGACGGATTTGTGAGCTCATTTGCTACAATGGAATATTGCTTGTAAAGCTCAATATGCATGTGCAGCACTGTCAGTTGAAAGTTCATCCAGCCACCGCGGCCTAGACTGCGGGTCTGCACAGGAAGTTTGGCCAGAGGAGAAATGGTTGTGCCCAACTAACCCTGATTTCATTTAAGGTTATTTTCTTTCACTCGTGTCAATTGGTGAAGTTTTATCCTTGTTGACTTGTGGAGCTGCAAGTCGATGAACTTGCTCTTCAGTGGACTTACAGCAGTGAAATTAAACCCACACTGAACTGAACTAAACTGAACTTCGACTCTGAAAACTGGACTGACACTGTTTCAATTTACTAGAACTTCTATGTTAATCTGCTTTGACACAATCTACATTGTAAAAGTGCTATAAAAATAAAGATCAATTGAATTGAATAGTTACTGTTACTTGGTTAAATCTACATGCATACAGACAATCTAGTCCCTAAAGCCTATAGGCAAAAGTGTAGACTGTGCTCGAAGCCGCACAACTTTTTTTTACAGAGTTTGCAAGTGAAAACCATGTGCCTTTAGAGTAATGGTGCTTTGCAAGCAAAATTACAACTCTTGAGGAACTTCAAGAACTTTTGCTGCTAGAGGATTTCAAGACTTGCATTCCCGAAGGTGTCATGGTCCATTAAAATGAACAAAAAGAGAGTAAGATTGCTGAGGTGGCAGTTTTGGTAGACAAGTATGTGCTTACACACAGAACTGTCTTTTCGACACTTTAAAAAAAGAGAAACTACTGTGTCTTTCATTTAAAGTACATTTTTATATTAGATTAAGTGAAAAGGATGGTTTCTGGTTTTAAACTTTTATTTATTTAGACTGAAAGCAAAGAAGCTAACTCCCTAGGTACAGTTAAAAACATTAGTTTTTTCTCAGGGTAATTTTACTTTAAACAAGGCACATGAAAAAGGTACTGTTTATGTGCTATTCATTTTTTTGTGTATTTCTAATGCTAGTTTGATTACAGTATAGTTTAAAAGCTTAATAAAGTTTTTTTTTAAGTCTGTTTCTGTGAATTTAACTGCATTACAGAGAGAGCGGTAATGGAAACATGACTGTTTTTCTTGAGAGGAATGATGACGTGATGTTGTGTGTTCTTGTATTTTAAAACTGTTTTACTGTATAGGTGTGTTGACTTGGCCAGGTCTCTGAAACTTCCTGGTTAAATAACAGAAAAATAAAATAAAAATACAAATTACCATCTTGTGTGACCTTTACAGAAATACCAAAAACACAAGCAGATAGTTTAGCTCATAATTTATTCATTTTCTTTTCGGCTTAGTAGCTTTTTTAATCAGGGGTCGCCACAGCGGAATGAATCACCAAACTTATCGAACATATGTTTTATGCATCGGTGGGGAAAAACGGAGCACCCGGAGGAAACCCATGCGAGCACGGGGAGAACATGCAAACTCCACACAGAAATTCCAACTGACCAAGCCGGGACTCAAACCATTTATTATAGTCAAACCAACTGTTATAGTTTAGTCTAAAGCACAAATTTGCTTTGAAGTCAAACCAAAGTAATTCAATTAATTCATGGTCTATACAACAATATTTTACCTTTGAGTCAATGTTTTTTTTTTCCTGAGCAGAATTATTAAGTTGATTAATCTTAAAACTAGGGGTGTAACAGATCACAGGTGATCCGTTACTCATACGGATCACAACCCACAATTCGGAACACACATGACCAGCGGATTAAATTATTTTTTTACTCATATAATAATCACAAGTTTGTAATGATTACAGAGATTTCCTCTCATTTTTAAAGGTGTTTTCTGTCATTACTTGTTTAGCCTGCATTAATGCATTCAGTGTAAGCTGCATGATTAATCATTAAAAGATCAGAATCTCACAAACATTGCAACATAACTTATAAATGTTTTGTAAATGTTTATTAATCCTTCGAATCGCTGCATGTGATGTGAAAAACACAAAGATCAAGAAAGAGATTCAGGGTTTAGTCTTTTGAGTTGGTACAGTCAAATAACACAGAAGTACAGGAAAAACTTTAGGGGTTTATTTATAATAAAATTACAGGTTCTAAGTTCTGTTTGTTGAAACCAAAAGTGTCTTGCAGTGCTGTTTTTTCAATAAATGGAAAGCAGATTACATTTGTCTCCTGCTCTTTTTGGCTAATCTGGAAAATGGTCCAATCCATGACTAAAAAACCATGATGTGATCTCGAACCGTGAGATTTGACATCCGTTACACCACTTCTTAAAGCACATTTTTCAATTTTAATCCAGCCAAAACTCTAATTAGAGGATAATTTATACATTTAGCTGTAACGGGTTACAGTACTTTTTAAGCTGTTCCAAATCAATATTATACATCAATCTAAAGTTTTAAAAAATAGTTTTCCACTTTATTTACTTCTCTACTTTATTTAATAGTAACACTTTATTTTGATGGTTCATTTAAGTATTAGTTGACTGTCTGATTAATATCTGTTGATGCTGCTCCTTCAACAGACATTTAAATGTGTGAATGTGAGAGTATATGGGTTTTTCCTATTACTGAGTTGCAGCTGGGAGGGCATTGGCTGCATAAAACATCTGGAATAATTTGCGGTTCATTCTGCTTTGGTGACCCCTGATAAATAAAGGGACTAAGCCAAAGGAAAATTAATAAATGAAAGTGCTTTTGCTGCTATCAGTAAAGTTATACTCAGTGGTGTAAAGTAACTAACTACAAATACTCAAATTACTGTAATTAATTACTTTTTCTCAGAAATTGTAATTTACTGAGTAGTTTTAAAAATGTGTGATTTTACTCTCACTTGAGTACATTTTTAGTGCAGTATCTGTACTTTTACTCTCACTTCTTTCCTTCAACCTGCTTAATTTTTTCTTGTCTATGGGAATTAGAAAAATCAGTCCTGTAATTCCTGTCCAATCAAATCATACATACAGTAGAAGGTAAATTGCATCATAATGAACTACTTTAAGATGTGCACTTTACATTGCAGCAAACTGTTTGGAAGCATATAGTGTCCAAGAAGATGTTCAAAATCTTTACACGCATTGACCCAGAGACTGTTTAGATCAGGGATGCCCAAACGCAGGCTGTTTCACGAGAACACAAGGACGCAAGACCGCTGAAGAACACATATTGAGAAACAGCCACAGTCCTGGAGGGCCGATGTCCTGCAGATTTTAGCTCCAACTTGCCTCAACACACCTGCACTGATGTTTCTAGAAAGCCTAGTATGAGATTAATTAGCTAGCCCAGGTGCGTCTAATTGGGATTGGAACTAAACTTTGCAGGACACCAGCCCTCCAGGACCGAGTATGGGCACCCCTGGTTTAGATGCATGTCACTGATGAGAAGATGATGGATATTTACTGTATGATGACCGAAATGGCCTTAAACACCCAGCAGGCACAAGACGTCAACATGCTAACGTTGAGAAGACGCTGCATTTTGTTTGGAAATGAAAATCAGTTTTACATTAGAACTCAACGTCAGCCAGATGTCACAGTCCAACGTTCAACCTAAAACCAACCAAATATCAACGTCTAATGATGTTACAGCTTGACGTTGTGTCCACGTTACCACCATGACTTCTATCAGACGTTGAATTTTGGTTGCCATAACTGATGAACTAATGTCAGTATTTGACGTCAATAGGATGTTGGTTTTAAGATGTTGACTCATTGGATTTTGGTCACTTTCTAACAACCTAAAATCAACCAATTATCAACATTTTTTGATGTCATTATTGGACATCAAAATAGTGTTGTCCTTAAACACTGGCTAGACATTGAATTTTGGTCACCTGACATCACAACCTAAATCTAACCTAATACTAGCATCTTATGACATTGTGTGCCTGCTGGGCAAAAACTAAATGCACTATAGAATGTTAGGCTTACACACACACACATCCACAAATTATATGTAAATGCATCAACTTTTTAGAGCATAATAATCACTACTCATGAGTACTTTTAAAAGGGCTACTTTTTATTCCTACTTTTTTTTACAACAGGTACTTTTACTCTACTCACACTTCATTCTTAGGCAAGTAATGGTATTTTACTTAAGTATGCTTTTTCAGTACTCTTTCCACCACTGGTTATACTATAGCTTTACTATGACTATAGCTTTTTCCGGATCACGTACTTAGTTCTTTATGAATTTGCAGACCTTTTATATTCACAAATATAAATATGTATATTACACATTGCATGCAAAGTAATATTTTTTAAAAAGGTGTAATGGGGCTCTCTTATGGCCCGTTTCCACTGAGTGGTACGGTTTGGTGCGCTTTTATGGCCGTTTCCACTGTCAAAAATCGTACCAAACCAAACCGTACCATACCACTTTTTCGGCACCCTTTCGAAAGGGTACCAAAAGGCGGAGCTACACATGCAGCTGAACGCTTATTGGTCACAGGGATACGTCACAAGCACGTGGAGCTAGACAGAATGAAAACAAAGGAACCACCATATTTTTTTAAATACAAAACCGAGACATTACATGAAAATACTATATGCATATAATATTGAGCCATGGATGACCCGGGTTCAAACAAACCTTGTCGTCATCTTGATGAACAGACACAAAGACAAGAAGAAAAATCTGCTGTGTCCTGTTGTTGTTTTACGAGCCCGTTTAAAAGTGTGAGCGGTTTTCGCTTTCCTCCAGAAGCTTGATCGCGTCTAACGTTATATTTGACAAACTTCTTGAGATGATGATAATAACGTGTGTGTGATTATGGAAGTGTCTCCGTCATCTGATCCATTCAGAAAGAAAAGGACAGGTGCAAAAGTGAAGCGCGGAAAAAAAAGGAGAAGCCCGACAAAACACAGGAGCAAAATTGTTTTGGCAACCTGAATCTTGAAAAACTGCCATGTTTATCTTTGCCTTCTGGACTGTTATGAACTGGGAATGACAAAATTACTCTCTAACAGAGCTTACATGTGCTGGTGAAGAATACAGACACAGATGAATGGTTTGTGCTGACTGTGGGCTATATTGCATGTGTTTCTGAACTCAAATAAGTGCTAAATGTATGATGTGTGTAGTTTTTCTGTAATTAATAATATATCGGAGACTGTAAGGGGTTGTTTGTGTATATATTTGTTGCATTTATATTATTATTTTATATAATTACAAACGTAAGGCTATTTTGCACTGTCATTGATCTTCAGTTTTAATCAAATCATATTCATAGAAAAGTAAGCAATAAACATATATAAACCAGTATTTGTGTATAAAGCATTTGTTTTGTGAGAAGTGCTTCTCATATAATATGTAAACGACCCGTACAGCTTTACTGTATAGACATTTATTCAAGCGAGCATGACGTCGACTTAAACTTTCTTTCGCAAACCACACCCACCAAAAGGGTACCCTTTGTTGTGGAAACGCAAGCCTGATAAAGGTGACCCGTACCGACCCAAACCGTACTGTAATGTACCACTCAGTGAAAACGAGTCATAAATCGCCTCGATGGATCACCCAATATCTGCTATTTGTGATCTAGTTCTTACCTCTGCATCCTCGCCGAAGAACCTGTATTTATACCCACACTCGACGCAAAGCACTGTGTCCACATGCTGCTTTTTTATCTCCATGTACTGTTCTTCTAGAGGAGTGTAAATGGTCTTGGTTCTCCTGTTGGAAACAGAAGGCTCTTCTAAACTTTTCCTGTTTCCAGTATTCTTAGCGTACTGACTAAAGGAGAACTCCTGTAAACAGAAAGAGGAAAAAACATCACGTTTAAATAGACATTGTGGCAAAGAGCAATTAATTGCATTCACGCCAAGCAATTTTGTGTTTAACAGACATATAATTGACATCTAAACAGACACTTTGACTAAAACAAGGCTAAATATGGACAGTACTAGGAAGTCTAATAATAGTCCAAAATTAAGACATTTGTAGTCACATTTATTTCTCTTTATTTGATGACTGGTGATTTATTGACTGTTGATTTGACTAGGTTTCTATAAAGAAAAAAGAACAATTCTAGCTGGGTTAGGGTCACCCAACATTTTCAGCAGTACAAATACTAAAAGTATTTTTCCCATAGTGTCATTAAAATATCTTAAAGAATCATTAGCCATGAAATGACCCAACCAGATTCAAGATCAAGTATTTAATGCTGTGGTCTCAAACATAATTCCTGGAGGGCCACAGCTCTGCATAGTTTAGCTCCAACTACCTCCAACTCACACCTGCTTAATGGTCTCTAGTATTCTTGATCACCGTGATTAGCTGAGTCAGCTGTGTTTGATGAACGTTGAAGCAAAACTGTGCAGAGCAGCGGCCCTTCAGGAATCCAGTTTGAAACCTATGATTTAATGAGGGATAGAACTACAATCCCATAATGCAGTCTGAATTACACAATCTAATTCAAATCAATGGATAAACATGAAACCTTTCATCTCAAGTTGCTTCATTTGCAGTGCTTTATAAGAGTGGGTGAAGCTAAATATCTATTTTTTTCTGCACAGCAGCATGGATAATCTAGTATGTCTTTACAATTTAAGTTTATTGAATATGAAGGTTTTTTTTTTTTAAATATGTAGGGTTCAACAAAGACTGAATTTACAGGTTTCTCAGCTATTTTACAAAACCACTTTCTCTATGGAGAAAATAAATTTTTACTTTCGGCGATGAATATTTAGATTTCCAAAAGTCAAATAAATGTTGTTAAATTATCAGAATGACCATATTTTATTCATAACCATTCTTTCTTTTTTCATTCATTCATTCATGGAGTAATTAAATTAAATTAAATTAAATTAAATTAAATTAAATTAAATTAAATTAAATTAAATTAAATTAAATTAAATTAAATTAAATTAAATTAAATTAAATTAAATTAACAACACAGCAATAACATCAAATGTAGCACATTGGTTTTACAGCTTATTACATTTGAAACATTCCAACATCTTTTTGCCACTCATGCACACATGTAAAAATAAATACAGGTCATGACTGAACAAGTGGTCTCCAAAATGTTTCTAAAAAAGGACTTGCTGTGATCCAAACATAGAGCCCACCTATCTCATTAAATAAGGTAAATGTTAAAATCAAACATTGAATAAATGAATCCGATGTTTTTATCCACCCTGTGGTGATTTTGAGCCTTAATTCGTCCAAAATTTTCTCTATGTTTAAACAAATAAAATGATTGTTGGTGACAAATCTATGAACCACCAATTTTGACTAGTTAAAAGAAAGGTTCGGCCAATCACAATGTTCATTACAGTTTTTGTTGGCAAAACGACTCGAATAGAGAATATGATTTAACTCTATGCCCACGTTAATGTTGACAGTGCTATTTTTGCTATATTTTTAAGTGAATTAAATTATTGGTGAGGATATTCTTTAGTCGTTGGATATTGGTGGAGACATGTCCCCTCCTTCTATGCTAAATCTACACCCCTGCTGGGCAAACTGACTCCCCTTTTGTTATGTTTGTGGCTGTTTTTCCTCATTGACTTCCATTATAATGACATTTTTTGATTGCAAAGCTATGACACCGTATACTCATGCATTCTTGATAGCTGGTGGTTTTCTCTGTTGGGAAAATTTGTAATCTTTCTGTTGTTATTGTTGGCATTGTTATTTTTGGCGGTCATGTGCTGAAAACTTTGGAAACCACTGGTGTAGATAAATCAAGCAGTTTTTCATGCAATCTACAGTCAAATAAAAGGATGTTTCAAACAAAAAAGATACTTTCTGAAACTAATATATCAGTTTTAAAAATCAAACCTGTTTAATCTTAATGGGCTCTTCTTTGAACTCTTCAACCATTTCGTTATGGATAATAACATTGTGTTGCTGTGAGGCAGAACTTTCAGCTTTTCCCGAATGTGAAGGCTCCAACTCCATCACTGAATCTGAGCTCCCTGGGCAGCTGAAGTCTTTAAGTCTGGTCAGGGTGGCATGGCTGATACTGACTTTAGAGGACACAGTCTTACCTACTGCACATAAAAGGGAAAGTAAAGCTTTCAGTACATCTTATGATAATCATGTAATGTACTTGTGTTTTTTATGCATTATGCATAAAACATGTCATGGCACAACATACTTGACAATATTGCTAATAGTTTAACAAATATGCAGTATTACAAGGCACATCAAATATGGTCCATTCTCAAGGTCAAAGATTTACGCTTTCATGCTTAGTAATAATAATGACGTCAAAATAAAACACATTGTTTAATTTAAAAAGCTCTATATAAAACCTTTTAAAAATTTCAGTCAGAACAAAGTGCAACTGTATGCAACTACTATACATGTATTATTCAGAATAATTCTGATAAGTTACTTAATCAAAATGCAGAATATTTCTAATCGAGTTTCACCATTGCCCTGTTAAATTTAATTGCTCTACGAGATCAGTATTTCGTGAATCTAGGGCTGGGCCAATAAACAATATTGTATTAAATTGCGATAAATTTTATTTCAATAACAATGATAAGCTCTGGTCATTTTTACTCGATATTGATCTAAGAGCTAATCACAGAGCAGCAGTATGCGATAACAAATAACCAATTAGTATGAAGTCAAAGGATCATTTCCTACCGCACTTTGCTAACAAACTCGACAAGACAACAAAAAGAAGGAAATTATAAGCGGAAGCCTTGACGAAAGTTAACTAACCTTGAGCTATTATCCAAATATGATGAAATTATTGACAAAACAAGGCAGCACAAATTCGGTTAGATGGAAGTGGTTCAAGGAACAGATTTAAACGATCTGTAATGTCAATGGTTTGTGAAAAAAGAAACAAATCTGGCAACACAACCAGCATATTCAATCACAAAAAAAAAAAAAAAAAAATCACCCCAAAAAACAAAACAAAAAAAACTTGTTTAACAATTTGTGTGGACTTGCTGAAGAGAGAGAGAATTCTGAGTTTTTTGCCATTTCAGCTTCTTTAGCTATGTCATGGAAAAAATAAATAAATAAATAAATAAATAGACAAAAGAAAAAAAAAACAGATCAAGTTTACCACATTTTATAAATACCACTTTTCTATAGTTATAGTTAACAATAAGAAGTCACCAACAGCAATAAATAACATACAACGTAAATACATAAATATTAATAATACTAGTAGTGATAATATATAAGATAAAAATCTAAAACAGTTTTTAAGGTTTACTTTTGATTAAAAAAAAATGTAAATTTTAGAAGGATTCACATTAAAAATATTTCAATTAAAGTCTATGCAGATAAAAATTGTTGTCTAATAACATTAAAAATAGGGCCTTCCACAATAATATGTTTAACGGTATGGTTTGTGGACTTGCTGGATGTTGTACTGTATATGTTTAATTGTTTATGTTTTACACATTTAATTTACCCCTTAATGCCAGATTAGGCTTTTTAAATGTATTGTACTTGTTTGTTTAATTTAAAGCCAAAATGTGATCTGTTTTTCCTAATAAACAATATTTTAAATTGTAATTTATTGAACCACCTCATTTTTGTTGCATCAGTCATTGTTGGGATAATATCTTTTGAAGTTTATTGTTATTGTTCAATATGGAAAAAGACGACTGAGTTTGCATTTTTTCCATATCGCCCAGCCCTACGTGTATCACACTTCTACAATCCTAACCATTTTTTTTTTTTTATGTTTCAACTTTACTGTTTAGTTGAAAATGTTTATGAATTTACATCTGGTTTCACTCATTTTGGAAAGGTACATTACATTTAATAATTTAGCAAACACTATGCTATGTCTCGACTAACCAGTTTTCCTTTGAAATTCGTAATATTTGTGTATAGTGAGGAGTCCAATTTTGCTGCATGTAACAGTGTTGTGAAAAAAAGGCTCTTTATCATATTAGAGATGTATCAAATTTTAACTCATTTTCATTTTGTCTTAACAAGAGACTGATATAAAGAAGCTTTATTTTTATGATTTGTGTCGTTGTGTCAGACTGCACACCTAGCATAGTAGGCTGTCTTATATGGTGAATATGATACACACATAGTATACATATGTATATGCAAAATCGGGAATTACCACCACAAAATGTCATTTTTAACGCAAAAAAAATCACAAACCGTGAAAAACTAGGGAGTCTGCTTAGTACAATATGCTGTGGCGATCCCTGATAAATAAGGTACTGAGGCAAAGGAAATTGGACTAGAGAAATTAAGAACTACAACAACACGAAAACCTCTAAAATGAACATTAGATGTAGTGTTACATGGACATCGGAAAAATAAGACCTGTGCAAAATATTTAAGACCTAAGAACAGCGAATTTAAGACTTTTTAAGGCCTTAAATTTCGATTTTTAAATTTGAGACTTTTTAAGACCCTGCGGAAACCCTCAAAATGAATGAATAAACTCACATATCTAGTTATACTAAGTCTTCTGAGATCTGCATAAATAAGCTGCTTTAAAATAAACAGTGCAATGGAATTACACAAACAAACCATCTGAAAACAACAAAAAAGCGAACGAAAGGAATGAGTTGTGCTGTATGAAGCATTTTCATTTTGCACCAAAGTTTCCACTTACAGTATGTCATGAGTATGTGAATTGTAGTACATTGCTATTTTGCATATTAAATTTGAATGAATATTGCTACACATACGCTTCTATAGTGTAGCATGTGTGTGCTTACAGGTGCTGGGGGTCACTGTGAGCTCCTCATCCTTCTCCTGCTCCACGCTGACCGAGAGTTTGGCTCGTTTATCTGTGGATGCTCCTCCATCAGACAACCTCTTCTAAAACAGAACAGGTTTACATTTCAGAAGGTGCCTGTTTTGAAACAGTTAGAGCTTCAGCATGAGATGAATATAGTGTTTTTGTCTTAAACTGTTGGCATGACTCTGAACTGAAGCACTAGAGGTGTTCAAGGGCTAGTTCAACCCAGAAAATTTACATTCTGTCATCATTTACTCAATCTTTACTTGGGACATTCAACCAGAAACTTATATTTTTTAAAAATGTGTCTTCCTCAAAAAAACAATCATAAAATTTAATGATAGAGTGCATCATTGATTTTTTTTTTTTTGTGTTTTAAAAATACAAACATATTAATCATAACAATGGGATGACATCAAGTACAATAGTAAATCAGTTTATTATTAATTTTTAATAATAAAATAAAATAAATAAAAATTAAAAAACAGTACAGAGGCAAATGATCAAATTAAACAATATTTACAAAGTCCTTATAAAATTTCACAGTTTTAACACTTTTTTTGCTATAAACATTTTGTAAATTAAGTAAATAATTAAATTAATTAAATAATTTAAGTCACAAATTCAGCAATTTAGGTAATGATGAAGAAAATTTACATTTGTGAACATAATATTTGCCCAATAAAATAAATATATTGCCTATAAATTCTATGTTATGTTTGTAATGAGAAAAAAAACAAATTACATCACATATGGAAAAATCAATGTTTAACTTAAATTTTGATGAAAAATAGACGGATAAATCAGACCAAAACAAATTAACATGTGGGCATTTGACAAAAAGATTATCAATTGATTCAATGCTTGAGTAACACACAATTTGAGCCAGGATTACCGAATTTAGAAACAATCTCATTCGTGTGGTAGATATTGTGAAACACTTTTAAATGTAATTCTTTAACTTTTTTGGGAACACACAATTTGTTAGGTAGGAGCCAAGCCTTTTTCCAATTAATTTTATCTATTAAAGAATTCCAAAGATATTTTCCCCTTGGAGTAATTCTTTTCTTTGACTGAAACACGTTCCTTATATTTTTAATATTACATTTTAGGTCAAAAATGCATTTGTCTTCAACTAAAAATTTTGGTTCTTTTTTAACAATTACTTCAAATGACGTGGCATTTCATTAAATGAACAAGGCCATTAGGTAAGGCTTTAATCACAGTATAGAATTCATTATGAATAACAGGGAAATTATATTTAACCATAAAATCACCATATGAATAGAAGTTCCTTTGTGAATCAAATAAATCACAAACATAAAATCTTTTTCATGCTAATTCTTATTAAAAACGATTTATTCTTTACTAAGATGCTTTCGTTGTAGAACGCATCCTTGATCACTGTCAGCTTCTCCATTAAATGATGTCACTTCCTTTGAGTCATAGCCTTGTGTATTACACACGTTTTATGTTAAATTTAATGCAAATGTGACAGGACTGACTGAAACATGGGGACAATCGTAAATTTACTTGTATTATATATTAGTAGTATTTATTTTTTGAATTTATTTATACAATTAAATAAATTATATATTATTTTCTAAATAAACAGTTTTTAGCATAACAAAATTATGAACCAAGCGGATCTGATTCAGACATTAGCAGATCAAGTGGTCTAGATTCAGAAGCTGCACAGCCAAACATAAACTCTGGTCAAAAAAAAAGCAACCAGCCAGGGTAACAAAACTTTTTCTTGGAGAAAGAAACATTTTAACACCCCTGAGTGAATGTGAGTGCACATTCAGAGAGTCAAGTTCCAACCCTCCAGACAACCTTCACACACCCCTGGAGTATTTCAGAAAGTTCATAACAGCAGAGATGTTCGAGTTACTGAAGGAACAAGCACATTTGTACAGTGCGCAACTATCTGGAACACAAAAGAATGTAAATACCACTGTTGAACTAGAAATATTGATTGGAACCGACAAATTATTCAGCATATGTTTTACACAGCAGATGCCCTTTTAACTGCAACCCAGTACTGGGAAACACCCATACACTCTTGCATTCCCACATACACACACGATAGGGCTAATTTAGTTATTCAATTCCCCTATATTGCATGTGTTTGGACAGTGGGGGAAACAGGAGGACCCGGAGGAAACCCACGGCAAAACGCGGAGAACATGCAAACTTCAAACAGGCACGCCAACTGACCCAGCCAGGGTTCGAACCAGCAACCTTCTTGCTGTGAGGGGACAGTGCTACCCACTACGCCATTGTGTCGCTTGGAGGAAGTTATTTATTTTTATTTAGTGCACTCATTTTCGGATAGTGTATAAAATACACAAACAACTATACCAAAAAAAAAAAAAAAAAAAGGTAGAATTTTAATGTTTCGAAAGAGTTGTAAAATATAATGGTCACAGTCATGGAGCTTTGAAATATGTTATGGAAAAGCAAATAAACAAAAACAAATTTTATGTAGCAAATAAAACTAACAAATGTATTTTTTTTAATTGTGAAAAACTGCCCAATGTGACATGTAGATGTAAAATTTATAATAAACGCCCAATGTCACATATGTAACATTACAGATCTTTCACGAAGAGGGGTTGCATTTCAAAACCAACTGCAGAAACATGTTATAAGTGGTCCATTTGGTCTGTATTATATGCCTCACAATTTTCCTATAACCTCCAAGGGCAGGGGTGTCGAATCCAGTTCCTGGAGGGTCACAACTCTGCACCGTTTAGTTCCAACCCTGCTCCAACACACCTACCAGTAGGTTTCAAACAAGCGTGAAGGACTCAATTACTTTGATCAGGTGTGTTTAATTAGGGTTAAAGCTAAACTGTGCAGGCCTACGGCCCTCCAACAACTTGATTTGACACCTGTGTCCTAGGGCCTGAGTGTCCACATACGTGGACAGTAGGCTTGCCACGATAGACGGTGTTGACGGTGATACCGGTTTTAAGACGCAACACCGGTGACATCACTTTTCCACCGTGACACCGTCCCCACATTTGTTTTTTCTAAGTATTCGTTTTTTTTTTTTTATTAAATATTTATTTGAATTAAATGGAAAATAGAAATCGTAATAATTTACTCATGACCAGAGCATGCACTATAATTAAAATCTGAACATAATGCGTCATATTTCATTTATCTCGTGAGAATAAATATGCAAGGCATACTCTCATTTTAAAAATCACGCGACCATCATCTCACAATGTTTAATAATGAATATCTTATTTTTATTGAAACAAGAATGTAGCAATGCCGCGCCATTGACAAGCCAACTGCAGAGAAACAAAGCAACCATCAAGGCAACTGAAGTGAGCACTTTTTCCGAATTCAGCTCTTCTTTTTTGCACTTTATGCGTTTCATGTATAAAAAATAAAAGATGAATACGCCTACAAGAGTGTAACCTGTGTGTGCGCGCGTGTTTTATCAGTGAGGCCGCTCTCTTTAAAAAACGAAAGTTGCTTCGTCTGTCTAGTAAACTGACACGCGTGTGGTGATTTTTTGCTCTGACGAGGAGCTTTTATTTAGCCTGTATTCTTTAGATTTTTTACATAATATTTAATTTCTTAACATTTCTTTTTTTCATTTATAGTTTATATATAAAACGAGTGCTAGCTTGTTTAGTTGTGATCCAAAAAATATCTTTGCGTGTGCGCAACAAGCTGCTCATCTGAGAGTGTGTTCAGCACTATGGGGAACATATAGTGAGCCCCACAAAATCCCATCTTAAGCCAAAGATGGTCAACATATTGGCCAGGATTCCTGGCAAAGAACATGTAAACCTCACTGTTAATAAATGCTAATTTACAGTGTTTTATTTATCTATTTTTTTAAAGACTGTGTCGACCTGTCATTTTTGTAATGTAATTTTGAAAGTTTTTCTTTTATATTCGTTTCTTGTTTAATCTTATTAAACTCTGAGCAATTAAATTATTTACCTTTCTATTTTATTTTCTTATTCGTTTTAAAAACATTGTAACATTCATCACATTCGTCCATTCAAACAATTGACGCCGAATTGGCAACTGCTGCAAAACTGAAAGTTAAAGTATTATACGCACGCATTTATAAGCTATTTAAAAGCAGAAAGAACAGAGGAAACCCCCACCCCCACGGTGATACCGGTATTACCGGTGTTGTCACATGTCGATTAACCGGTGGTGAAATTTCCTCATCGTCACAACCCTAGACTGGACAGCACATTTTTAAAAAACTTTGAATGTTTTATATTTTGTTACAGACGGTATCATCCTGCAGCATTTTGCAGCATATGAAATGTTCCAAACCCTACTTTTAAAAATTTGTTTTTACTCTCTGATAGTCAAAGCAAGTTCAAAAAATGTTAAATATGCACAAAAAAAATCCTGGGGAAAAAGTTTTTATGTAAATTTGGACCACGAGTCCACATATATGGACATCATTTTTCTATAAAAGTACATCATATCAAAAGATGATACTTAGATTTTTATTCTAATTAGGTCCCAATAAGCCCAAATAGCAAAGAGAAATAAAAAATGCATGTTAAAAAAAACACCTTGGGCCTTAAGAAAGGACAAATCGGTCTGGGTTCTTATGGGTTAAAGCAGTGGTCACCAAACTTGTTCCTGGAGGGCCGGTGTGCAGCAGGTTTTAGCTCCAACCCTAATCAAACACACCTGAACAAGCTAATCAAGGTCTTACTAGGTATACTTGAAACATCCAGGCAGGTGTGTTGAGGCAAGATGGAGCTAAACCCTGCAGGGACACCGGCCCTCCCGGACCAGGATTGGTGACCCCTGGGTTAAAGGTTCAATTGGGCTGAGGACAAGTACAATGACAAGGTTTGTACATTTTTAAAGAAAAAAAATCAAAGAACCGACATTCATTTACAGAACCACTCACATGAATCAACCATCAGTTCATTTTAGACATTTTTTTGGGATAAAAAAATTATTCACTATATTTATGTCTTTATTTCAGGGACAGATCATGTACGTTTCTGGTAGAATGCCCCACTAAGGAGTCATTTCGTTAAACAATCTTTTCAACATGTTGTGAACAAGGCGGGAAACCTGTAACATTTGTTGACTAACTTACAATAGTATTTGTTATTGTAACTTTGGAAGTCAAGAGTTACAGGTATTCAGCATTCAAGAAACTAAAAAAGGTTTGGAACCACTTGAGGTGAGTGAATACTGTCAATCTTATTTTTTTGTGGTGAACTATCCCTTGCAGTCTATATCTCCACATAAATAAGTTGTCTGTGTCTATTACTGCTCTCTTTGTCTCTCTCTGTCTCTCTCTCTCTTACCTTCCCTCTGCCCTCATGGCGTCGGTCTTGACAGTTAATCTGCTCAGTTGGTTGAGCCCGATCGCTTGCATTAGTGAAGAACCTGCTGATAGTGGTCTGAGTGCTGGATTTCTTGGAGGATTTGGAGGCAGACACGCGTCTGACAGCTGTGTGCATTTTACTACATTAACGATATCAGATCTTTACCGTTTGGTCTGCAACAGGAGCTTGTTTGAAAACCGGCCAAAACTCTTATGATTAAAAATAGTCTCCAAGAGAGACTACAGCTTTGCTGCAGCTGATCGGGTTGGCGCGTTGATGACGTATGCACTGTGTTGCACACGCGGATTCTCAAATGTACTGCAGGTGGTGAAAGATGCGCTACATTTTACGCAGTCACTGCTGTAGTATATAGGTATACACACTAAATATCGCAAACGGACCCTGACCATGCGTCAATAGTGCCGCCACATTTGTACAGTGCTCCCAGGACACAAGTCATTTAATCAAACTCAAGACAGTGTGCCAATGTGAAGATGCTAGACTTCAATGGTGTGGGTGTAGTGACGAGCAAACAAAGAACACAAAGTCGTTTTATATATATGTAAAGTCGTATATATATATGTATATAATATATGTATATAATCTCCGTTATAAACGACTCGTTCACAAAGTGAACGAGTCGTTTATAACGGAGATATATATATATATATATATATATATATATATATATATATATATATATATATATATATATATATATATATATATATATAGCATAAAGGGGCTAATAATTTTGACCTTAAAATTGTGTTTTAAAAAACTAAAAACTGCTTATATTATAGCCAAAATAAAACAAATAAGATTTTCTCCAGAAGAAAAAATATTATCAGACATGCTGTGAAAATGTCATTGCTCTGTAAAAAAAAAAAACTGTTACGAAATATTTTAAAAAGAAAAAAATCAAATGGGGCTAATAATTCTGACTTCAACTGTGTGTATAAATATATCTCTGGCTCTGGATGGCTTAGTCCTCCACTGCACCTGGTCCCCTATTCATTTCAAAGGAGCGTTACCCTGTACTAAAATGGCGGCTCTACACAAGGTAGGCGATATTTAATGTAGGAGGAGGCGCTCTGTAGAGGGAGATAGCGGCGTTAGATACGCGCAGACAGTGACCCAAGACATTGACATAATTATTCATTTAAATATTCATTGATTTTCTTGTCGGCTTAGTCCCTTTATTAATCCGGGGTCGCCACAGCGGAATGAACCGCCCCATTTAAATATGTAACTGAATTTAATTTTAACTATTAATTATTAAATTATAAATCGAAAACTATACAGTATAAATCTCCGTATTTTATGGTTTAATAACGTTGTAGTATATATAGAATTTTTTCATGTGTGGGGTATTTAAAAGAAACAAAAACTAAATTCATCACAGTGACATAAAAATGTAATAATTTTATTATCTACTGTAACTCAGAATATTGCCATAACTTTTCTCCCCGTTAAACATTTTTTTTTAAACAAGAATAAATCTTTCTTTTTTGTAATTGGTGTTGATAGAGAAATATTACATTTATTTTCTTTATTTGAAGACTTTGGGAATTTGTTAACTTACGAACAATGTATAAAAATTAATCAATTTCCTACATCATATAAGAAATTTAACATTATTGTAAAAACTATTCCAAAATAATAAAAACATCTAACAAAATTTCATATATAAATAAAGGACCATAGAACCCTCCTTATGATTAGAAGGTATTATTATATGTGATAAGAAATGCAACAACAAACATATTCTTCGAATTCTCCAACAAAAAAATCGAATCGCTCCAAGAGGGAAATCATATTAGTGAGAATTAATACAAGATATTGATTGTAAGAGAATATAGCTTCTCCAATGGAAATATATAATCCCAAAACAAGCAAAGGAAATTCATTTTAAAATTACACACAAAATATACCCGGTCAATATCTTAAAATTGACTGATATTGCAGATACTTGTTCTTCATGTCAGGAAAGTGAGGAAACTGTGACTCACAAGTAAAATCTCAGGATTTACGTAATTATTTAAATAAATCATCAATCAATGAAACAACTCCTTAAATTGAAAGATATTGTTTGTTAATATTCTAGTTCCTAAATTAAAAACGAAAAAAAAAAAAAAAAAAAAAATATATATATATATATATATATATATATATATATATATATATATATATATATATATATATATATATATAATTCTCTCTTCTCATTTGCCATATTTTCATTAAAGTTGATTCCTTGCTTAAAGCTATACGTTTATCTTACAACAAAAAAAATGTAACTTGTGAAAAATATAATGCGTCCAGTCGGTTAGTCTTCGATGCTTCCCCTTTCTTTATTTTGTTCTTTTTTTTTCTTTCTATTTCTTATTTTTACTTATTGCACTTAACACTTTTAACTGTATTCCAGTTGTAATTGTGTTTTGCTCCTTTATTTCTGACAGTCTTGCTCAGTCTGATTGATAACTGAACAAGACACTCAGAAATAAAGGTACAAAAGCTGTCACTGTCACTTTTGTACAGGTGAGGCTTAGTACCTTTAGGGTACACTTCTGTACCTTTAAGTTACTGTGAGGTATGCACTTGTATTTTTTAAATTTTAAATTGGACCTTTAAGGACCTGTTATGAACAAAAATGTAAGTTTTGAAAATGTACCACGCCAGTGACACAATTTGTAGCTTTATTTCTGACAGTGTGTGCACACATTAACCAACTGCATGGAAACCATAACAAGTCCCCTTATTTGACATTCCTGTATTTTGCAATTGCATTCAGTGCGCTTTTGAGAGATTTTTTTGTCCCATAAAGCAAAAGTTAAATAGGTAACAAGTACTTCTCGAATTTCCTTGGCTTTATCTGAAATCTGGTTAGATATTAAAATCCCTTAACCATTGTTGAGTATTTATGAAGGCAATAATTTAGCAGCACCTGCAGGAGTCAAATTTCACTGATGATAGGTGGACTATTGTAATGATAAATAATAATGCTAATATAATAACGTGTTCTACTGGCTTTATAAAAATCAATATACAGGTATACATATACAACTGAAGTCAGAATTATTAGCCCCCCTGTATATTTTTTCCTCAATCTCTAACAGAGAGATTTTTTTAACACAAGTTGTTAAACATAAGTTTTAATAACCAATTTCTAATAACTGAAATACTTTCTTTTAATGACAGTACATATTATTTTACTGCAGATTTTTCTAGAAAGTATTCCGTATTAAGATTTGACTAAATACTACTAGTAGTGCAGCTTAAAGTGTAACTTAAAGGCTTAACTAGGCAGGTTTGGGTAAGTAGGCAAATCATTGTATAATATTTGTTTTGTAAACTCACAAAAAAAATGCTGAAGGGAGTTAATAATATTGACCCTAAAATGTTTTTTTTTTATATTATCATTATTAATATGCTTTTATTCTAGCTGAAATAAAACAAATACGACTTTCTCCAGAAGAAAAAATATTATCAGACATGCTGTGAAAATGTCCTTGCTCTGTTAAACATCATTTCGAAAATATTTAAAAAAAAAAAAAAATTCACAGGAGATGTAATAATTTTTACTTTAACTCTTATATTTTGGGTGTTGAAATGAGGGAGCTTGTTATTTTTAACTAAATGTAACCGGTGCGTAAATAATGTCTTGCCCTTTGCTTGACCATCCATGCTTTTGTTATGCCTAAACAGTACACCATCGACTTCCTCAGGAGGAGAGCTGGCATCGGCTGGGAGAGGGACATGTTGGCGTGTCGGTGTGCTTTGGCAATATGAGTCCCAGTGGAAAGATGATGTGATCACAGCCCTGAAAGAGGAAATGTCAGCTGATCCAGATGTCACACACAGACTTTATTGCCTGAAGAGTGACTTCATAAGAAGGATCAGATACAGCAACTAAGGAACATGTTTGTTAGTACTCGCTCTGCTTTGTCACATTACACTTAAAATGATTTACAGTTCACTGTAACAGATAAGGGTGACACGTTGAATATGACAAAAAAAAGTGATGAATAAAGGATCCACGCCGAAGGACAATGAATGAATGAATGTATGTGACGAATAAGGGGATTGTAGATATATAGCTTACCTGGGTCATCAGTATCCTTGGTGTATGATGGTTTTTATCAGCCTTCTGCACCAATTTCTTTATTTATCACATTTATATATAAGGGCTGCACGGTGGCGCAGTGGGTGGCATGTTCGCCTCACAGCAAGAAGGTTGCTGGTTCGAGCCTCAGCTGGGTCAGTTGGCTTTCTTTGTGGAGTTTGCATGTTCTCCCTGTGTTCGCATGGGTTTCCTCCGGGTGTTCCGGTTTCCAAAACATGTGGTACAGGTGAACTGGGAATGGTAAAATTGACCATAGTGTATGAGTGTGTGTGAATGTATGTATGGTTGTTTCCCAGAGATGGGTTGCGGCTGGAAGGGCATTCGCTGTGTAAAAAAATATGCTGGATAAGTTGCCGGTTCATTCTGCTGTGGCAACCCCAGATTAATAAAGGGACTAAGCCGAACATGAATGAATTTATATATCATATTTATGCAGTATTCCAAGACATTTTGTAGTATAAATTATGGAAGTTACATTGACACTGAAAAGTCTAAAATGAGCACCTTTTAAAAGGACACTCTAATCCTTTAGAAATAGACTCATTTTACAAGTCACCTATAGAGTTAAATAGTTGAGTTTTTTTCATTTTAGAATCAATTTTAGCCAATATCCAGATTTAAATGAGCACTTTTAGCTTAAATTAGCATTTATCATTAAATCAGATATGACCATTTGCATCTCACTTAAAAGTGAAGAGAGAGTGTTGTTAATTTTTCTCATTTAAAGCTTCTCTGTAATTACTAAAAGTGATGGAAAAGAAAAACTTTATATTTTCTAGGCCAAAAGTGTAGTGTAGAAACTATATTCTCATTCCCCTGTAATAATTTGCTTCCATATCATGTCTGCAGCATGTCTGTTTATGCTGATTGTAACTGGTGGTGCCATATAAACTGCTTAAAACTTGGTGCAAATATAGGATTTGGTGCTGGGGACTAGTATATATGCAGAGCTAGTGTTTTTCAGCCAATGATAAACTTCCGGTGAAGGATTAATGTGACTATTTTCAATTTCATAAAGATTATAAAGTTTATTACTGCATTGATGTTATAATGTAATAACAGTACATTCTGTTAAATCGACTTAAGCATTTATTTAGTTGTTCAAGCGTGAAACGAGATGAAAGACAACCACTAGCACCGTCAGGATCAGCAGGTGCTAAAAAAACATTAAAAATACTGTGGTAAAATAAATGTCTGTATATTGAAGACATGGTGCAGATCATTGTAATTTATTGCAGTGCTGTTTAGTGTGGTCTGAGACCCACTTTATATCTATCAGGCAGTGAAGATCACTGATTTTTTTTTTTTTAAAAATCAGACCTTAAAAATGACAATTTTTGTAATGGAAAGACAGTTCACCAGAAGCCCTAAAGCAGGCTGGATGAAATTAAAAGTCATATTTTCAGGCACCATGTAATATCATTGTCCATTGTAAAGCAGCAAAGTTCCTTGATTTTTACTTTATAAATGTTTAACTCTCAGTAAGATTACTACAAAAACTGAAATAAATTAAAGCTAAATTAAATGTAGAATAAATTAAATGTATTACAAAATATTAAACATTAGTAAATATTATTATAATACACAAATGAAACTGAAACTAGTACCATCAAGACAACTTCGACTAGGCTAAATTTAGCACAACTGGTCATGAAAATAACAAGAAACACCAGAAATTTCAAAACTTTTCTTTTATTTGTCATGAAAAGACTTTTCAACAACTGGATTGAGAAAAGTTATACATTTTAGCTCTCAGACAGTGGGGGCCCTAAGTGAAACGTAGTAATGTTGTACATGTAGAAAGGACACAAAAAAAGATCAGTAAATGGTAACACAAAAGCACCAGACCTTCAAAATAGATTTCAGAACTTCTGTGACACGATAACCTTTTCAAAATATGGAAGAAAAAAAAATTAATTATGAGCTATCATATATTGCAGGTTTTCACCACACTTTCAGGGTTTAAAATGACACTGTTCCATCATATAAGCATTTCTAAACAGTACATCAAACATTTTAAAATACTGAAATCATACAGCACTTCCTACCTAACAGAGTTTACCCATGATGCCAAAACAAATCCCTCCTTAAAACAAGAAATGCACATCAAATAGCACAAATGAAACTGAAACCTGTCATCTGTTGAGGCAACAAAAATTATTTGAATTGCATAGAAGCTTGTTCTTTCTAGTCCTTGAAAACTAAAACTACACATCTCTTAAGACCAAAGAAAATGTATATTTTTCAAGACAACTGAGAATTTTAAATGCTAAATGTGTTCAAAATAACCCTGAAGCACATTTGAGGCCACTCTGACAATGAAGTGAACAGTGTACCGTTAGGTGAGGTCTTCTACAATGGTGTTAAAATTGCATGATTTCTCTAGGGATGCTTTCATGATTGGTTATATTTGGCCTCAAAATAAATAACACACAAGGATAGCACGTTCTCATTTAAAGAGCAGGATTTCAGATATATTCATAGAGTCTTCTGATAATGCGATCACTACGCTACTGTATTTGTATTGATAAAGTAGGCATTATATAGCAGATATTTGCCCGGTATGGCTAAGAAACCCCTGAGCACACACTTCACACCAACACGATTCAAATATTGAATGGAAAACACTCCACGCATGGCCAAAAAGACGACGACGAAGAAGAAAAAAGTATATTTCATTCTCTAATTCACGCAATTATCTATGAATCCAAAAATGTTTGGTATGAGCGCTTTTGTGTTAGTGAAACATTTTAAAAAATCCAAATCATTAATTGAAATACAAACTAGAGTTTGACGGAAAAAGTAAATAAACATTTATTTTTAATAATCCAAGTACTTGTATTTAAAACAGATGCTCACCTAAAAAAAGATCTTCACTGTAAGTGATGTTTTTTGCATTTCACCCCAGATGGGGTTTTTTCCCAGATGAATGTGTTGTTTAAAATAAGAGAATAAAATCTGAATTATTGTACATAACGAATGCAGACGACTGATAAGTGCAAGGTTAAAAGTTGGATGACATAATGCATACCTGTCAGTAAACACAACAAATATTAGGAGACAAGCTCGTGTAGTAGAATAAATTCATTAAGGAAAACTCTTTATTTTAGTTAGCACAAACCATTCTTCAATGTGGAAACTGGTTTCTGCCACAGGATAAAAAAATGGAAGCAATTAGGGTTACTTTTTAAATAACACAATTTTTGTCTTGTGATTTAAACCAGTAAAATCTAAGTTTATATGTGACAAATCAGACTTTTTCTCAGAAATTTGAGAGTTGAAAGACAAAAACTTGAAACTTGTGAGACAAATTGTCACTATTTGTACATCTCTAGGTTTTTAAAATACAAACTAGCAATTGTTTTTCAAAAAAAAAAGTACAAATTAAATTTGCAATTGCAAGCAAGTCAGAATTCTTCATTTATAAATTCCAATATGTCCTGATTTTAAATAACCTTTTTTTAATTGTTTTAAATGTGTCCTGTAGGCCCACAGCCTATGGCATCTTCAGTCAGTTTAATTCCCAAGAAAGTCACGTACTAACAAAAATCTATGGGGGAAAAAAAATGTAAATAAACCAACAACCAAACAGATATTTGTGGAAATTAAGCTCTTTTTTTCTTTCATTAATTCATTTTTAATGATCAATTAGTACAACAATACACACTGCTAACAATAAAGATTTTAGTATATATTTCTTACAATTGTACATCTGCAGGCTTTTAAGATAGCAACTGTTGAAAAAAATACAAATCACACTTGCAATTACAGACAAGTCAGTCAGATTTCTTCATTTATATACTTAAATATGTCCTGATTTTAAATTTGTTTACTTGTATTGTTTTAAATAAGTCCTGCAGCCTAGCATCATCAGTCAGTTTAAATCCTAAGAATGACATGTACTAACAAAAATCTATAAAAAAAAAGTTTATAAACCAACAACCAATCGGAAATTTGTGGAAATTAAGTCATTTTTTCATTATTTAATTTCAAATGATCAATTAGTGAAACAATACCCACTGCTGACAATAAAGATTTTAGTATATATTTCTCACAATTGTACATCTGTAGGCTTTTAAGTTAGCAGCTGTTTAAATAAAAGTCTAAATTAAACCTGCAATTGCAATCAAGTCAGAATTCTTCATTTATATCTCACTATTGCAGTTTTCATTTTTATTTATTTATTTATTGTGATTTTTGAAATAGCATGCTCTCACAATCCTGACTCATTCACAACACCAAACTTAAATTCAGAATTCTAGGCATTTAGTATAATATAGTAGAACTTTCAGTTTACAAATATAAGTTCATAACATGCTAATGTGAGATTTAATTCACAAATCTCAGAGGAAAAGTCTGAATTGTAAAATATAAACTGTATAAATTGTATAAAATAATATAATGTAAATTTCAATTGTTTTCCATGGCAGAAACAAGTTTCTTAATTTCCCAGCCTGCTGTAAGTACAGCAATATAGAGGCAGCAGCTTGATCATAATAGTGGATAATAAAAAGGTACTGCAATACATCACTTGAAAACCCCTGATGCAGGGGCTAGTAAAGTAAGGTAACGATCCAGTACTCATTTACGTATATAACATTTTTGTTCTAAAAGGACAAAACAAAAACTGATTCGTGTCTATTTGGACAGATTCCACCTGAATAGTCTGTTTATAGATGAATAGAATGAGAGATATAAGAAACAAATGGATCAGGTTAGATTTCATTATCTATGATATATCAGCGTACACAAGGGGCGTCCGTCAGCTCCACATCACATATCTGTACCATGTTTGAATCATCTTTAAATGAATTGCAGAAAAACTGCTGGTGCTCGCTTTCCCCCAACATATGTTCAGTTCATGTGGGTGTAAGGAACATCTATTATATCACATAATTGTTTTTGAACCAATAATAAAACTAACTGAATATATGTTTACCTCCCAGTAGAAACATTCAGTTATGACAAATGTACTGTGTGAGCTGTCATCTAATTTGGTTATAATTTGATCTTTGCGCGCAGGTAACATACAAAATTATTATTTTTTTCTTTTTAGATGACTAATTGTACAGTTACACAGGGAAATGATATAAAATAAAGCATGTGCTCAACATAATTAAAAACAGATCTTCCTAAAACATAAAAAACTAAATAATGTAGTTAGCGATTTATCTTTGTTACTGCTTTGTACAAGTGTTGAGTAAAGTTATAAATAGATATTTTCCTCTGTATATCATGATGTGAAAATGTCATCATCGTATTTTTACATTCATCATCTGTGACTTCCCACTTAAAACAATAATTAAGCCACAAACACACACACACACACACACACACACACAAACTCACACAGTTCTCTTATAAACGGTTTACATTTTCCCCTGCACTGTGGTTCCGGCTGCTCCAGCGATGAGGTGTGCTTATGTGCGGTTTAGTGTCTGGAAGATTCTGGAGATTTGGAGCATGACGGGACCCGTCTCAGGATCATTCATCCACTGTGTGCTGTTCAGCGGATTCTCCAGCATGTCCTCAAATGCTGAAAAGCCCCAAAAGTATAGATACAGTTAGGCCCATAAATATTGGGACACAATTCTAGCATTTTTAGCTCTATTCACTAGCTCTATATTATTTCAAATGTGCTATTTGCATCTAGATTCTGTTAACTGTCAATTCTCAAGCAAGCCATAATTAGGCTGAAAAAACTAAACGAACCCATCAATGAGACAGCAAAAACATCAGGCGTGGCCAAAACAACTGTTTGAAACATTCTTGAAAAAACAACTATGGTGGAAGACCAAAGAATTATTTCCCTGTGACGAAAACACTTTCTACACAACAGTTGGCCAAATCTAGAACACTCTCCAGGAGGTAAGTGTATGTGTGTCAGAGTCAACAATCAAGAAAAACAGGAAGGCCGGATTAGAGTTCAATCTGCAGTTAAAGCATACAAGTTCATTTCATTTCAAATCCATTTTGTTGGTGTATAGAACCAAAAATGTTAGAATTGTGTCAAGCTCTGGTGTTCCTAGCCCTATCTAGTGTTCTTCGTGCTTTCAAAATATTAGTCCTGCTTTCAATGCATTGGCTAAACATAAGAGGAAAAAAGATCAGATGATTTAAAAAAAAAAGCTAAATATTAGACTTGGAGACATATAGGTCAACGCCTATGAATACAGATGAACATTTTAAATATGTGCTGATTTACTGTGCCCTTTGGGTTCACTCAGAGATCATGTCTACAAAAGGCTCTCTGCACTCTGTATTCAGCTCCCAGCTTTCATTAACTATTAGCAGAATTTCTTCTAACTTAGTAGTCACTAACATTATTAAAATGCCCATACTAAACAATACACTTTTTCTCACAATCTTGTTTTAATTACTCTTTTTGCACTTGGGCAGCTAATGGACTTGTTGAGGTAAATGATTTATGTGAGGAGGGGGTATTCACATCTTTTTTTTTCCACTAAATACAGTCTTCACAACAGTCATTTGTTTTGTTTCCTTCAGGTCAGACACTTTGTTAAGAAATTGTTTCCCTGAACACCATCTTGACTATTCCTTCAGTACTCACCAGAAACATCTAATTTCGGCTATTTATAATTTAGTAAGTACACTAAACGCAGATCCTATAGTTTCTCTCAAAGAATCTTGAGAAGAATGACTTTGTGTTGGTATTGAGGAAGGTCAATGGGAAGATATTTTAAAAATGATCCATTCCTCCTCTATTTGTCTATTACAACATTATTCAAACTTAGTTAATATCAGTAAATAGATGAACAAAAATTTGCTAATGGATCATTATTCTAAAGTGTTACCAATCAGGTTTTAATAGTGTGTAAAATTTCATTTTTGGGTCCCTTTATGTTGTCTACTAATGCAGAGTTCAAAATGCACAATTTTAGCCCAGATTTTGACCCGCCGACAGGTTTTGAGAAATCGCCAACAAATGCCTAAAAATCAAAGGCAACTCGGTGTTCGTTCATGCGAGTAACAATCACACAGTGAGAACTATCAAAGACGTGATCTGAGAGAATCGCTGATGTGTCACTGACACCCGTGAGATATTTGGCATGCTAAATATCTGGAGCTGTCTGTGATTCAAAATCATGCTGTGTGGAATGTGTTCTGATTGAAAATAACATCTTCAGCCAATGAGAGAGCAGCATCCACTAGTATGGGTATCTGCAGGCCAGGGGAAGGTTGGGGGAGAAATTAAAAGTGCTTCATTTTAGTCTTTTTTGGACCCAAGAAATGAAGGAAAAACTAGTGTACATTTGTCAGGAGCACTTGTGTGTGTTAGACATGTCATCTGAGGAATACCACGACCGGCTCGACAAAGAAAAAAAGTTAAGGAGAAATTTCTAATTCCCTCCAAAACCCAGTTTAGTTTCTACCTTACTAAAGTCTTCTTTCCCATTATGTAGTTAATAACAAAACGTTATCTGGTTATACCCTGCATTGTTTTCATGTCAATTTTTGCGTGTTTGGTTGTTTAGACATTGTTTGCAGACTCGGACAAAGTTGTCGCCGATTCTTCCTATTGTAAAGTCATGCAGTGTGAAACCCCGTCGCTGATCCATCTTACAGTGTAAACACAGCAGCAACTAAATGCTGCCCCAAAGAGTCATGCAGTGTGAAAACACCTGTGAAGCAACTACTTCGAAAATCCTCTAGTCTAAACTCAGCATAAGCAAGAGGAGCAACAAGACAAAAACACAAAGTTAAGAAAAATGAAACTAAGATGTCACTGTCAGAACTGCGATTGGAAAAAAAAATGGGACATACTGACCAGCCATCACTAATATTTTTAGCACTCCAAAGATTAAGCCCTTTTTATGAGAGTGGCTAGAAAGAAAGTCACTTCCATGCCAGTCCAGACTATAACTGGAGATTGTGAGAAGCCGTGTGACAACAGCTGAATGGCTTTGAAAGTAACTGCCATGGTTTGATGAAGTGAAAATTGAGCACTTTGGCCTAAAAGCAAAGTGCTATGTTTAACACAAACCACACAGAGAACAACACCCAAATAACGTCATCTTACAATCGAGCATGGTGATGTTGGAGCATAAAAGTCTGAGGTTACTTTTCAAAATTTGAAAAACTAGCTGTGATAAGTGGCCAAATGAACAGAATCAAATAAAGACTGAAAAACCTCCATGATACCAGCAAAAATACCTTTTTTTCCAGCAGAAAACTACACAGCAGATAAAACTGCAGCTATTATTTGACTATAAAATTCCTGTTCACAAATATGTCTATGTAAACTGGCAAACCTTCTTTTCATTTATAAAAAAACAAAACAAACAAAAAAACATACGTATTTAGAGAGAGAAGTCACCTAGAAGAGTCTTGGGGTTTGTGAGACCAAGCTGTACAACGGGGTTCTCCAGGATAGCCTGAAACAGTGGACTGTTGGTATCGATGCCTTTGTCCAGATCCTCAGGACTGGGCTTTCTGTCACCGAGCAGCCATTCGCACTGTGTGGGAAAATAGATTTAACATTAAAACAAGTCACACTTTAATAAGAATCATAACTAGTTAGAAATTTGAGGCATCTTAATTAGCAGAAGAAATGACACAATATACTTGATACAATTCTTTAAGTGTTTACATACAGCTGCATCCTGTTGATTATTATTGACGCGGAGAGCATCGATCACTTCCTTCTCATCGAAGCCCATCTCCATTAGTGCAATCACTGCCTGCTTACACACAAACGACACAACGCATCTCATTCAAAATGACTTGGGCATATATTAGTGCTACAGCAATGTTTGAGTTTAAAACTCAACTGTTCTTCTTGTGTTTCTCATGACTCTCACATGACACTAACCCGTGAGTCTGGTCTGAACTCTCTTTTTCTTCTGATCCTTTTAAAGATCTCTGTCAGTTCATCCTGTTTGGCCTCGTCTATGCTGGCCTGGGAGATCAAACGAGCACGGGCTGCTAAAGCAGTGGCAGAGGCTCCTGGAGCAGGCGCTGCAGCGGCGGCTGCCCCTGGACTCTCCTGTCCTGGTAGAGGCGCATCAACCATGGGGTCATCAACATGCTCAATCAGCCATTCCATAGCCTGGGTCACAGACATGCTGCAAACAGAGTGCTTTGTTATTAGTGGCTTTTATTTAACCCAACGAGAGCTGAGATTTTTTACAGTTCATAACCCACAAAACCATCTTTTTTGTTCATTCATCTGTTGTTATCTAGATTGTGGTTCTCAACCTTTTTCACTTCGAGGCCCACCTTTTTCTCTGAAAAATTTTTGAAGACCCAAACTGATTGTCTAGAGCAGGGGTGACCAAACTCTGTCCTGGAGGGCCGGTGTCCTGCAGATTTTAGCTCAAACTTGCCTTGACACACCTGCAAGGATGTTTCTAGAGTAGAAAGCCTAGTAAGAGCTTGATAAGCTAGCCCAGGTGTGTCTGATTGGGGTTGGAACTAAACTTTGCAGCACACCGGCCCTCCAGAACCGTGTTTGGACATGCCTGGTCTAGAGAAAATGCTTATTTTAAAGCTTTATTTTTAGCAAAACATTTATTTTGCCCTTTATTACTCCCTAGTTTTTCAACATTTTATATATATATATATATATATATATATATATATATATATATATATAACTTTAAAAACACACAGACAGGTTCAAAGCTCCTGAATTCTTTCCTTCAGTTATTCTTTAAAGCTGCAGAGTATTTGGGCCTTTTCTTCATCTATTGATTTATATCCACTTAACCCCAACCCTACATGTAAAATAAAGAAACAACCCTCTAAATATGTTGAAAAAAATCGATCTGATGGTGGTTTAGTTTGTAGCCGGACATTATTGGAGTTCGCTGACAGGAAAAGTGAACGGCTGTTCATAACTGAAACACCACAGATTGTTGCTAGATCCTCCTGTACGGACTCACTTCAGTTATAAAACGCTCGCAAGATGTTAATTTGGACAACTTTGAGGATGTTTTAAAGTGTTCACACAAAGAGAAAATACATAGTTTGTGAATCAGGGGACTTGTGTGACTCTGATACAGTATGAGTTGCAGACGTGAGGCAAGCGTGAGCTGCTTATTATAAAACAACATTACCTTTACATTTGCATAACTGTTTGCTTTATACAACTGAGAACATAGTCCCAGTTGACGCGCAGCGGTTGGAAATTTAAGCCACAGTTTTTTCACAGTGAGGCTGTTTTTGCACAGTCCAAATTAGTCTGCTCAATCACAGAAAACAGGAAATGCCATTACTATTTTATTTTTAATATGACGTTTAATAATGACATCAAATAATTATAGTACAATATTAAAGGTAATTTTAAGCCATCTCACAGTCCACCTGCAGGATCGCTGAGGCCCACTGATTGAAAATCTCTGATCTATATAATAATTTAGCATGTTTTCATATCATATTCATATCTGCCTTAACGCAGCATTTCTCAATCCCCGTTCTTACGCCCTCCTCCTCTACATATTTTGCATGTCTCTCCTATTTAACAAAGCTGATTTAGATCAGCGTTATACCGCGGTCACACTTGAGTTTGAGCATGTGAATTTTGTAGTACAGTGCTGCGAAAAGCTGCGAGATTAAACAAGATGATTAGACATTTAGAAAAGCGATTTGTTCATATTTTACATATCTGTCCAGAGAGGTCATGTTTTGATCTTTGATTGGTCTTGCACAGTCACGTGATGCAATTTCCCAGGTTAGAGTTAACCAAGCTTAAACTTTGCAATGCAGCAAACTACGAAACTAGTTGCACGAACTTGCATTTTCAGTCTGACACATTCGCATCGTATGAATGGAAATCTATGGGGCCTGCAACACTGCATACTTTGGATGTCTCCTTTGTCTGTCACACCCATTACAAATCTTTCAGTCTCTGCTAATGAGCTGATGATGTGAAACTGGTGTGTTTGGTTAAGAAGACAAGAAAAACAAGCTAATAGTCCTACAGAATTGTGGGTGAGAAACACTGGCTGTTTCTCAATATGCGTTGTTCAGCTATCTTGCATCCTTGTGTTCTTGTGTAACGTCATCATCAACCGCAAAAGTTCAGTTACAAAACCCAAGACCGCAAGAACAGAGGACACGCGAAAGTTCCTGAATGTGTTCTTGATATCGAGGATGCGTTTTGTGCATGTTATATATATTCAAAAGGGGGAAAACAAGAAATCGTTGTATGAATTCCGTAGGTGATGCAGTGGCGCAGGTAATGCTGTCGCGTCACAGGAAGAAGGTTGCTGGTTCGAGCCTGGGCTGGGTCAGTTGGCATTTCTGTGTGGAGTTTGCATGTTCCCCCACAGTCCAAAGACATGCACTATAGGTGAATCAGGTAAGCTAAATTATCCATATTTTATGTGTGTGAAAGAGAGTGTATGAGATTCCATGATGGGTTGCAGCTGGAAGGGCATTCGCTGCATGAAACATGTGCTGGATAAGTTAGAGGTTCATTCCACTGTGTCGACCCCAGATTAATAAAGGGACTAAGCTGAAATGAAAATGAATGAATGAACGAATGCTGTAATGTTTTATTAATTTCCAGTTGCGTGAATGCGTGAAGGTCATGTGACCATCAAAAAGAATGCAGCATTTCATTTCTCAGAGGTAGCGTTCTCTGTTCTCATGGTCTCAGAAAGTTCATTCTACCGAGGTAACTTGGCAAGAACGGTCTCCACAAGAACACGAGTCCGTTCTCTGCATTCTTGGAATTGAGAAACAGCCAAGGAAAATGAGCTGGTGGTCCTCCAGGAACGCGGTTAAGAAACACTGATTTAGATGACCATCTCCATGCATGAACTGTGTTCTCACTGATATGTCCCTACGCAGTGTGCATTTCCTAGACCCTTCCTTATTGCTCACTACCTGCGCATGAGAAAATCTTATTTCACTTCAGAACGTTCATTCATGTATTTGTGGCATTGCCTTCAGCGTCTTACAAGTAAATTGTGAAGCATGAGCTTAATGAGAGCAAGCGCAGAGAAAAAGTGAAATGTGTAGCAGGGGGAGCACCTATTAAAGGACTGGGATTGAGAAATGCTGCCTTAAAAGGTACACGAAACACCCCAATATACAGTCCTAAAAGCATATAGTATATACAGTATGAGCATATCAATTCTACATCAAATGTCTACCAATGTGTCTCTAAAGTTTGCTTCAGCAAGGTGCTTTGAACCCTTGAAATTAAATCTTAAAAAAAAAAAAACATTTTTTTCTTTCGCTTTCCTGACTTATGACAGAGGTAATGTAGTTTTTTTTTACTTACTTGCCAGAAAATCACTAGTTCAGTTGTAACTGCAGATGTTTCTTAGGCCCTGTTCGCACCTCTTATTAACATGCATTTTACAATAATAAATAACTTGGTTCCTTCAAAGCAACATTCAGGAATGCAAGATTAAGCCTTGAAACCTTTGGATGATGTACGTGTTGGATGTTTTGTAATCAATTCCTAATTATTTGCATAATGTTTTTAATTCACCAAGTGAAATTAGCTTCCTCTGTAAAACAGAGTAAAGTGTCTAGGCAGGAGTCAATCATACATACAAGAAATCCATTATGATGCATGTGTGATCAGTCTTCCGTGTGATCTTTTGCATAATACTTTTATTCAAGGATACCTAATTAAATTACCTTTTATGTTCTAAAATATATATTTTTTAATATTCTATCAAAGCAACAGCATATTTACATATTAAAACTGTAAAACAGAATAAAGAGTTTAGGCATAATAACTGCAAATAAAATTTGTTTAATTCATAAAGCTGCCTATTTTATTAAAAAAAATTATATTTTTCTTAATTGTGTTTTTAATAAAGTTTTTATAAACATAGTATACACATAACATTTACTTAGAAAACTTACATTCACAAAAAATAAACAAATAGATAAAAAAAAAAATCATACATAAATAATATTAACAAATAAAGTGTCAGCTTAGAAAAAAAAGATAATACATTAAAATAAAATAAATAGTAAATAAATAAATAAATTGCAAATAAAGAATAATCATTGTTCTAGTACTATTAATAAGATTTGTATTTTTTTGTAACTAGTGCTAGTTTTCACAGTACTAAAGATCAGTGACATCCAATACCCAAAACTGGACAAAAAAAAACGCCATGTGTAAACAGTAATGCGTTTCCTTTTCCCACTTAGATCGGATTGACAAAAATGCCAGGTGTGAACAAGGCCTTACTGAGCTTTCATACATTTAATGCACACACTCTCTGAAGAAGAAAGCCAGTGTGAAAGCACCCTTGCAGATGTTTACTTCTGAATACTGAAGTGCATGAGATGGGGTGCGAGAACTCACTGAGAGTACTTACTGGTTTAAGCGCAGAGCCTTCACAGCACGACTCTCAGGGAAACCCATCTCAGTCAACTGCTGCAGGGCCGTTTCATCCACGCGGTCCTCCTCATCCTCATCTAACATGGCTGCCAGAGAAGGGATATAAAAATAATATTTAGGACTAATCACATACAAAACAAAAATTAACATTTACAAAATAATTTAAAGTGTACTGTGTATACCGATTGTATACATAGAAATACAAACACATCAATATATGTATATGTGTATAAACATGTATAGAAAAAATGTTTCAATAATATATATATATATATATATATATATATATATATATATATATATATATATATATATATATATATATATACTGTATATCATAAATCATATACAGTTGAAGTAAGAATTATTAGCCCCGCTGAATTATTAGCCCCCTATTTATTATTTCCCCAATTTCTGTTTAACAGAGAGATTTTTTTCAACACATTTCTAAACATAATAGTTTTAAAAACTTATCTTTAATAACCGATTTATCTTTGCCATGATGACAGTAAATAATATTTTACTAGATATTTTTCAAGACAATTATATACAGCTTAAGGTGACATTTAAAGACTTAATTAGGTTAAGGTAATGAGGCAAGTTATTGTATAACGATGGTTTGTTCTGTAGACTATCGAAACAAAATATAACTTAAAGGGGTTAATAATTTTAACCTTAAAATGGATTTTTTTAAAACTAAAAACTGCTTTTATTCTGGCCGAAATAAAACAAAGAAGACTTTCTCCAGAAGAAAAAATATTATCAGACATACTGTGAAAATATTCTTAATCTGTTAAATGTCATTTGGGAAATAAAAAAATAAATAAAAAAAATCAAAGGGGAGCTAATTATTCTGACTTTAACTGTATATTAATAAAGATGTAAATTAACTATTTAAAAAAATGTGTGCAAATTCATATATATATATATATATATATATATATATATATATATATATATATATATATATATATATATATATATATATATATATACATACATATATAATACATAAATATAACATGCACATATGTAAATATAAACTTGTATTTTCTACACAATTAGTCACGATTAATCATTAAACAGAACTACTTCACTCTCATATGATTTGCAAAGAGTGCACCAAATATTAAAAATTTATTTAATCTATTAATCCAAGTGTACATCCATACATCTATCTCTTACCATTGGCCTTTTTAAAAAGCTCTACAGCATCAGGATTCAGAGCCAGCAGCTTCTGAGCGACCTCGATAAGCGAAACTAGAATCTTTCTCAGCTCTGTCTGAAACTGACAGAAACCAAAAAAATGTCAAATGCAAAAAAGAATAAACTTTTAAGAGTAAACTGAACTGAACAGACTCACATCTCTGATGTTGTGCTGTGTTACTGTACGGTCAGTGTTACGAGTGGACAGGCTTGCTGTGGCTTTGAGGATGGCATCCTTATCTGGAGCTTTGTTGTCTTGCTTCTTCTTTCAGCAAGAACAAACAAGGGTTCAATTTTGCAGAATCATATGCCTTACACATTTAACACACACTATGTTTTAAAGGGAAAGTTCACCAAAAAATCAAAAATAGCTGTCATTTTACTAACCCTCAGGGATAAAAGGTGACTTTTCTCTTCAGCAGAATATTAGGATCAGTTCCTCCATAAATGAAATTCTGTTCTGAATTACTCACCCTCATGACATTCAGTCTTCACCTTCAGAACACACATTAAAAAACTTTGGATGAAATCCAAAAGCTTCTACATCCTCCATTGATAGCAACAGTCCAGAGATGTTCAATGTCCAGAAATGGAACAAAAAACAGTGCAAAATTTCAGTGGTTCAACTGTAATGATATAAATCTTCATGAACACAAACACTTTTCTGCAGCAAAAAAAAAAATGTAAATAAGACTTCACCAGATCAGGGGGTGCAGATTTTATGTGAAGTATGACTATTTGTTATTAAAATAAACAGCACAACAGGCCAGCACATCCACCCTGACCTTAGGCAGAAGACATGCATGGCCAACGTCATTTTTACAGTTTTTAGCCAGACAAAGGTGGAAATAAACTTTTGTGTGATTATATTTGAACCACTGAAGTGACTGGGTATGTTTGACATTCCTTTCTTGACTTCAAAAGTCTCATGATCATTGCTGTTTATGGAGGATGAGGGAGCTCTCGAATTTCATCTAAATTGTCGTAACTCGTTTTCAGAGATGAATGAAGGTCTCAGGAATTGGAATGACATGAGGGTGGGTGAGTAATAATAACAAAACTTTTATTTTTGAGCCAACTGATCCTTGTGAAATCATTGTGAAGTTTAACTCAAGCTAGTGGTTACCATCACTTTGAGAGGCAAATAAACATACACAAGCAAAAATAATTAACATCTGTGCCTCCTGACAATATATTGATGTCTGAAAATGCAAAACAATTAGTTTGTGTAAGAAACTGATCACTATTTACCACATTTTATCCACTGCCTCAGCTAAAGGGTCTGACTGTGTTCAAGACAGTCTGTGGCAGGGGTCACCAAACTTATTCCTAGAGGGCTGGTGTGCTGCAGAGTTGATCTCCGACGCTAATCAAACACACATGAACAAGCTAATCAAGGTCTTACAGGGTATACTTCTTTAGAAGCAAGTTTAAGCTGAACTCTGCAGGACACCGACCCTCTCGGACCAAGCTTGGTGACCCCTGCTCTGGGGTTTGAAATTCAAGTCACATAATGGTGGATGCAGCTATGCAGGAGTCAGAGATCACTCATGAGCAGATAATGTTTGTTTACAATGGTGAGAAAGGGCATGTGTCCTTCAAAATAGTACATAGTTGATGTTATTTTGAATGCTGCTATATAAAAAGCTGTAAACAAACAACATCAGCTGACTGAATGTTTTGTCTGTCATGAACTCACCAAGAACTGTTTGCTAATAATTTTGTAAACAAGATTTAGTTTCCGCCCAACAGATGATTTTACAAGGTCTCAATGTATCATCAGCAGCCACTGGTGATCATTTTGTTTTACTTTTAAAAATCTTTTATAGACTCTCAAAGTGCTGGTAATCATTGACTTAAAATTAATACCATTTTTAGGATTCTGCAGGGGAAAAAAATGTATGACGGACTGAGCTTAAGTAGTGCAAATTTAAAATTTGGGTGAACTATTTCTAAATTAAAACTGTCAGCAGATACCTTCTCTTCAGAAGATATGTCGGTCATTTTTGGTGGAGCTGGTGGAGGTCTTTTCTTTAACAGTATTAAACAATCTAAAACACAAACAAACATGAATCAGGGTTTGTGTCTGTTTGTATACAACATTAAATATAAAGAACATACAAAAACATGACGCTACTGCTTCATAGGTGGTTCTAAACCATAAATCTGAAAGAATTAGAAAGCTATAATAAAATTAATTATTTAAAATTGCAATAAAACTTACTGGGCTTTTTTATTAAACTGTTATGCAAATTGTCAATAAACCTTTTTATGATCTTATTCTTACTCTTCAGTTGGTAAATCACACAAACGAACAACAAGGGCCTTGAAGTATACAAGGCTAGGAGCCTGAGGACCAGTCTAACCCAAAGTTGTACCTTTATCTTTAAGATTTTCCTCAGAGACTGTTTTGGATTCAGTGAGAATTCTCTCAGTGGCAGCATGAATGAGTTTGTGATGTGTAAGGGTTTTAGGATCCTCTAGACTTCCATGGACATACTGGAAGAGAAGAGAAGAAAAACACAAACAGATATTAAATATTTTTAAAGACATACCAAAGTCTTCCAAACGGATAAATTGCATAAAAATGCAAATAATTTTCATTTTAGTTCTGGCAAAAATAGTAATAAAAAATAATAAATTGGATTTAAAAAAAAATAAATGAATTGAATTACTTTGTGAAGTCTGGTGTGAGTAATTAGTTTTTTAAACAATTTATCAAGTAAGATCTTGATTCAGCCTTGCTGTCACTCGAATAGATTACATTTTAAAACATTGTAATAATTTTATAGTATCTATGATTACTCTATACATGACCTTATAAATGCAGCCTTTGTGAGCATATGAGAATATATCTATTTTTAAAATCTTGCCAACCCCTTGACGTTTGAATAGTAGTGTATGTTAGCTTTATAAAAAATCCTATCATAAGTCTACCCCAAAAAAAAAAAAAAACAGGCAATCCTGCCAACCACCTTTATAGGGGATCTAGTAATGTGGTAGAACCATGATGCATTTAGTGTCTTTTTGTTACCATGGTCCTTTGCCATACAGTGTATGGTACTAAATAATACATGGATCCTGCTTTTTACATGACACCCCAATAGCCATCAAAGAACACCGTGATGTAGCACAGTGTATGTTCATGAAATTTGTCAATGCATTGTCATTATTACATACAGAGCCATGGTATTTTTCAGCCACATTACACACTGAAGATACAGTAGAACCAGACTTGACTTAGTATCTGCTAAAGTGCTTACAACCTCATCCACACCCATTAAACCACAAATGCTGATGAAATCTTCATTGTTTACATGAATGGGTGACAACGTGCATGGAGCAACACAATTGCGTGTTGCTAACAGAGATATTACAACAAAAAGGGCTTGTCAACAAGTTAATGTCAGCTGTACACTGTAAGTCAAGCAGTGTGACAGTGGTAGTTACAGTACTGCCTCAGAGACGGAGGTGACGGGCAAGCTTGCTAAATTATAAATAGCACTGTCGACTCGTCTGCTAGTTACTAAAAATACTTGGCAATGGCACTGAAAATCCAGCGGGCCTATCCTGCCCGGGTTGGCTAACAGTGCCAGCTAACCGATGGCAGACCTACATGCTTTAAGCATTTCTCCTTGAGTTTCTCTATTGTGGTGTCTTCCGTGACTTCCTCCAACCACTCGGATCCCTCCATTGTACAGACGTGGACCTTCAGGACTTTGCCTGCGAAGATCTTCTCCTCCTGTACGAACATTTTAGCGGCAGCTGTAGCGGTGGCGGCGGCAGCAGGACCGCAGCGCTCCCCGCTGAAGACGCTCCGCGAGCCCGCTGTCTACAGCCCGGAAAGCCGCCCTCTTCCACGCTTAAACCTGCCCTGGCAACAGACGCGAGCTCACGGTCTCATTCGAGCATTGTCAGGCCGTCCGTTCTGTAGTGCCGGCGACTCCGGAGGACTGATGTTTTTGTCGACGGGACAGATAGGTTTCCTGACTCGCCGCTGCAGGGACGCTTGCTCCGTTGACACCTGCGATCGACAGACAGCGGTCGGTACTGTGCTGTCATGCGCATGCGTCAGATCCTAAACATGATTGGTGAATGTGCGCATACACGCAGACGCGTCGTGGTCGTGCTGCAGACTATCAAAACACTAGTCGGGAGCGGCGAGACCTGATCCTGGATTTTTCCGATTAACCGTTTTACAATGTTAAAGGAAAGCTTACTACTTTTAAAAGATACTACCAGCGACAATACTAATTAAAACACATTTCACTTATAGACTCTAGCTATTTATTATAAGCTGTTGCTTATTTATTCAGTCCTGTTCTTATTATAAACAGCCTACTAGTTCCTATTTGTAGGATACATAATAAATACATTTAAGTACTAGTTTCAGTAGTAAACTGCACTATTATATTGTTATAGTAACAGATTGCACATTTTTGACACTGACTTTAAATAAGCATCTGTTATTAAGAAATGAATTATTCTGTTTTGCCATAGAGGTAAAGTTGGTTTTATATTTGCACATTCGTTCATTTAGCCGTCTCTATATTGTTTACCATGGTACTTTGAATATTCAATCGGAATTAGCATGCAAGTATGACTTCTAAACAACATTACCACTATCTAATTTACTGTGAACAATGCTGCACTTTGATAGTCATTTGCTGATATATATATATATATATATATATATTGTTAATTATTTATTTATTTTTAAAACTCATATTTCCATTCATATTTGTACAGTACATAAATATTGAAGAAAAATACTTACAGTAATTCACCCAACTGTATTTTTTTTATTTAAAGTGTGCAGCACATCCACAGAAGTCAAACTGGCTTACTACAAGTGAGATTTATTCATATTTCTATTCATATAAATATACAGTGTGCAAATATTTTAGAAAAATTCACTCAAACTTTAATTTAATGATTTTAAAGGGTGTAGTATATTCGCTTAGGCCAGACTGACTTACTACAAGTGAGATTTTTCCCATAGATTGATTCATATTTGTACAGTACACAAATATTTTTGAAAAACAGTTATTGAGTCTAAGCTGTAGGTATTTATGTAGTTCAGACACCACACTTCTCCAGAATCTTCTACTTTCCCCCTAACAGACCCGCTTTTACTTCGAAAGATCGCCTGCAATAGTTAATTTCATCTGAATTCATATTATATAAAGATATCAATAGGCCATATTAAGATTATTTGAAGGGCCTTGAATTTATTTAACCAATACAGAGCTTGGGAAAGTCTTGTAGATGATATTATAAACTTTGGCTGAAAATATTAGGGAACTAAAAATATTTGAAAATTATGTTCTTTTTAAATTGATGCCCAAATAACTAATGTTCGCCTCTGCTGGAGAGATTATAAGTGCTCAGAGCAGTCAGTGTTTAGCTCTCTGAGCATTTTGATCATTTAAAGGGTTTTAAATGATCAGTTTATTAAGATTTTTCTTAAATGTATGTCCCACTAAATTCAGATCCTGCTGCTGTGACTAATTTAGGCTGAATTTACACTGCAGGTCTTGATGGTCAATTCAAATTTTGTGACTGTATTAGTTTTATTCTGATGACCCGCTTACATCATCTATTAAAAGGGACTCTTTTCAGAGATATGAGCTTTTCAGTCATAAACATCTCTTCACATCAGCATTTTAAAGCTTGTTTAACAGCCCTGTGCACTGAAAAAAATGATTTAGGCCTCTATTAAATTAAACATAATTCAATTTAGTTTATTTTAAACAATTTAATTTAGTTGTTGATTTTATTAAATTATTATTAATCGGGTTTAAGTGAATTAGATGTGTTTTGAACCAATCTAAAGTAATTAATTAAAGTATATTAGAAAAAATTATGTTAGCTTTGTGCGCATGCGCGTTATGTTCCGTTGCCTCGGCGCCAAAGCCCAAAGGAAAGTTTACAGAATCCAGTCAGATAGAAGCAGGACGCCACAGCCGGATTTCTGTACATCCATTTGCACAGTAAGTCACATTTTATATTGTACCAGACTGTTTATTAAAGAAAAACTTTGTGGGTAACATAAACGCATAAAATGGTCTCTCGTTCGGACTGTCTATTTTGGTCGTTTTTAAATTTCACAGCGACCAGCCGTCGAGCGCGCTCGCAAGTTAAGCTAACAGTTAACGTTACACACGGTTTGACAAATCTCGTTTTTATGTCGCAGAATATATTAAAGATTCTTTTTAGCAAGAATGTAGTTATGTATACTTGATATATAATGTTTTTAATGAAGTAAATGGCTATTTTCAAGAGAATAAGCATTTTCTTTGATGTGACGACAGTGTCCGTGATCCGCCATTCCAAACGAAAAAAGCTTCGTTGCTAACGTTAGCTCAGTCCTTTGTGAATTTACCGTGGCTTTTACTATGGTTAACATTAAGCAGGCGTTTAGATAGTTGTGAACGGACAGTACCATACTGATTTTGTTATAGAACGATTTGGTCTGGCGTTAGGGCACTACTGACTGTCTTAGGAGGTTGTCGAATGTGTGCCCATACTGGCGTAACATTACCTTTTAACGTAAAGGGCGTCCATTTATAGTTCTTTATTTTTTTACGTGAGATGCTGTAATTATGTCTTTGGGGTTATAATGCACTTAATAGGCTAACTTATATTCACAGCAAGTGTTTATCAGCCACCGATAAACGTCCAGCGCAGGGGTTAACTTAATGTGACTTTTTCCATATTCAAAAACTGCCTTTTACATCAACGATAATGTAATTTAATTAAAATAATATCCTTTAAATAAGCTGAAGCAATCATTTAGTTGTTCAAACGTAAAACACATGCAGACGAGTGCTAAAACTTCATGGAAAATATTGTGGTTAAAATAAATTGACATTTTTAAGACATGGCGTTGAAGAATGGAATTTAATGCAGTGCTTTGACTGGTCTGAGACAGACTTTATATCGTATCAATCAGCCAGTGACGATTATCTTAATCATATTAATCACGTTCAGCAATTTGTTCAATAAGTAATTTATCTAAATGTATGTTGCCTAATATAATTAATCGGTAAACAATATGTTGATTAAGAAGTTGGTCATGTTTTAACTTGTGCTGAATTTTGAACCTAAATGATAATCATGTGCTTCCTTTCATTTGAGGTACTGTACAACAAGTTTCCTTTGCTGAGTTCCTTGGTCAGGGGTTTAAACACATTTTCTGTCCAGTACTGCAGTTGGAATTTTCCATCAACATTTTTATGGTAAGTAACTGCAAAACATTTATCACTACACATTACAGTAAACAGTTTCTTAACTGAATATGTTGCTCTGAAAAATCTAAATAGTCCCAAAAAAGGAAATTTACTCACTATTCACTCACCATGTTTCCATGGTTCCAAACCTTTGAGTTTCTTTTATCTGTTGAACACAAGACAAAATATTTTGAGGAGTGTTAGAAACCAGTAATCATTGACATTCATAGTAGGAAAAACATATTATGGAAGTCAATGGTTACCGGTTTTCATCATTTTTCAAATTATCTTATGTTGTGTTTATCAGAACAAAGAAACTCAAACAGGTTTGTGACAAGTAAAGAATAAGTAAATGTTATTGTTGCTTCCCTAGTTTTCACAGTACTAGGGTGCAGTAAGAGCACAAACACAGAGTTCAACTTTGATTCAACTCCGTAATTCTCTCAAGAGAGGCGACCAAAATGTCTGACCTGCCATAAAATGATTCGACTATCTGCCGACCAAGAGAGGTTATTCACCTTTTTTTTCTTCCTGTACATTGCATCAACACAGCACAGCAAATATCAAAGTTGAAATTTAATTTGATTCAAAGAAGTGTCGCATCAGAATTTGGCTCAAAATTGCACAATAGAAATTCGGCCTTAAGCCTGGTTTGTACTTCTGCGTTGAGTGATTGGCGTGACTAGGGTTGTAACAATATACCGGTATGACGGTTTACCACGATTTGAACGTGCACGATTATCATACCATGAACAATTGCATATCAACGGTTTTAACCCTTAAAGACCGAGACAGCCGCCCGCGGCTAAAAATAAGTATTGCTCTTAAATGTGTAATAACTTTTGATCCGCTGATCCGATTCATACAATTCAAAGATTGGCATAAAGAAGAGAATCTCAGCTTTCCAGTGCTGTATCACATAACATTCGCGGACTTTCAGAGGCTCCGGAATCAGTGCGGTTACGTCATCAACATTTGACAACGCTGATTTGACAAAGAAACGCTCGTCACTGTGTCTCCGGACAAATCAGACATGATACATTGATGCATTGTCCCTCCTCCATGCCCAGATTGGTTCAAACTTGCTATATCACAACCAATAAGCATAGGTTTCGCTTTTGTTTGTGGACCAAGCTTTTTGAACAACACGGAATGAGAGATAGGCATACATTTATGCGCGGCTAAATAAAACGCAAAAAAAAAAGTTTTGCATGAAATAATTCTCATACTAAGTACTTTTGCATGCACAGCAGCACAGAAACATGACAAAACAGTGACACAGCAAAGACGAACTGCTGCTCTTGCTGTTTTCAAAAGACGCAAATGAAGATGCAGCTGTTTGTCTGCATTGCAGACAACCATATCCAAATCCATATCGATAGACAACCATATCCATGCTGGCACATAAAACCTAAGGATGTTCCATATTGAATCTAGTTTTGTTATGTAACTATTTATAGTATAGTAAATATTTATATCTATTTTTTACTGAGGATTTGCACCATGTTTATTTGGACTTTATTTGGACTTTGACACATTATTTATTATTTTCTTATTTTTATTTGTTCATTGTAAGTAGTGTTGTTTATAGTAACTAAAAATATATTATTTGGAAAAAGTCAAATTTGCTTCACTGTTCTATTATTTTGTAACATTTGTAACATACCGTATACCGCGAAACCGTCAAACCGTGGTATTGTTTTAGACGATTATCATACCGTGAAAAATTCATACCGTTACAACCCTAGGCGTGACCTACTGCGCCTGCCCTGCGTGCAGCTGAGCACTTATACTTGTGCGCGCTGTTTGTGTTGTTCTACAATAACACTTACAAAAGCAGTAGGTTTATATGTTCCCTCTGTATGGAGTTTCTTCGCTTGGGTTTTGTTTTTTCTGAACACTGCCTTAATGAACAAGCGGATAAAACTCGCTCATTCTGAGGCGGTAGCTGGCGGTCATGCAACAACTTTAATCATAAGGTAAACACAAAGCAACAGTTTCCACCTGGAGCTATTTCATGGGACTCTACACTTGTAAACACTAGCTCCAATGGGTTGGCGTGGCTCTCAACCCCGCCCACACACGTAAGCGCTACCAAGCCCACTAATAGAACGTGCGCTACATGTTGTTGCGTTGTTTAGTTACATTTTCGGAGAGATGCGCCACGGCAAGGGCTATTCAACTGCGCGCAGGCTGCGTCGGACCATACACGTGCATTTGACGCAGAAGTATAAATCAGCCTTTACATGTCTTTATCTTGGCTAAACATGTTAAATTACAAGGTAGTCGAAAAAAGAAATCACTTTAAATATAGTGTAACTAAACAAACTATTCACAAGTAAACAGTCAGTTGATTAAATAAATTTGAGTATCATTATAAATGTAATATACATGTAAGGGACAATCGTCAGATTTAGGTGTGTTAAAGAATATTAAGTGCACAACATCGAGGCAAAGTTTAATGTTTAGATTATTACTGCAAGTTGAAATTTAATATAGTTTTAATTTCTAAATATAACATTTTAAAAATAAATATATAGGCTATGTTCTGAATAATGCTCATGTCCATGCTTGTCATGCCACAAACATACTTATATTCTATGTATTTGACGATGCAGTCAATGCATGCACTGAAAAAAATATGCTTATAGGCTACCTTTACCTGCAGGTTTCGCTAGCTGGGCAAAACTTAGATAGGCTATTAATAATGGATATACATTAAATATGTATAATTTTATTTGTGAAAGCAAGAGAGAAACTTGTGGGAGTGCTGTAATAAAGGAGTCTCATGACTAACAGTTGTGCATTACGGTAACGTGTTTTATTCGGGACATGGCATATGACAAATAATCAATAACATTTGAGCTGGTTTCAGTTATTAATTCTTTTTATTTTTAAAAATATATTTATTTAACAGGTGGCGCAGTGGGAAGCGCTCTCACCTCACAGCAAGAAGGTCGCTAGTTCGATTCTCGACTGGATCAGTTGGCATTTCTGTGTGGAGTCTACATGATCTCCCCGCGTTCGCATGGGTTTCCTCCGGGTGCTCCGGTTTCCCCCACAAGTCCAAAGACATGCGCTATAGGGGAATTGGGTAAGTTAAATTGTCGTAGTGTGTGTGTGTAAATGAAAGTGTATGGATGTTTTCAAGTGATGGTTTGCAGCTGGAAGGGCATCCGCTGTGTAAAACATGCTGGATCAGTTGGCAGTTCATTTTGCTGTGGCGACACCAGATTAATAAAGGGATTAAGCCGAGAAGAAAATAAATTAATATTTATTTAACTTAATGTTAATATAACACTACTGATGATTTTTAGCTAAATCTGTGGTACATGGTGATCCAAATAATGGCAGCGAATGAGGATGGGTTTTTCAGTTTAAGAATAAAGTCCAAATCTAAAGCCATGGCTCCTGATGAAGGTCCTGTAAAGTGAAACGATTGGTCTGTGTAAGAAATTGAACATTATTTGCAATATTAGCATTAATCCACGGCCTGGTCAAACAGATGGTTTTTGGATTGTGAGACGTAGTTTAGACGAACTTGTCGGCGATTCTTCCTATTGTAAAGTCATGCAATGTTCAAGTCCCTGTCGCCGATCCATCTTGCAGTGAAAATAAAGCAGCAACGACTACTTTCAAATTGAACTCGGCATTAGTTAATGAATAAACTTAGAGACCTGGATATCGACACGTCTCTCTGCAACTGGATTATGGACTTTCTGTCTAAAAGACCTCAGAATGTTAGATCAGGCCACATCTGCTCCACCATCTTCACACTCAACCCTGGTGTACCACAGGGCTGTGTGCTGAGCCTCTTCCTCTACTTCTTTTTTACTATCAACTGTAGGCCTGTGAATAGATCCAACATCATCATCAAATTTGCAGATGACACCACAGTGATTGGTCTAATCAGCAATAATGATGAGACGGCCTACAGGGAGGAGATACATCATCTGTCCACTTGGCCACTACCAAGCCGACCAATCACAGAGCTTGTGCTACGTGTCGTTGCGATGTGTAGTTACATTTTTTGAGAGGTGCACGTCAGCGACGGCCACGGCAAAGGGCTATGCGTCAGCACCGTAGCATTGGCGTGCGTTTGACGCAGAAGTATAAATCAGCCTTAAGGAACAACACTTTCCTCAGAGCTATCCCTTTTTCAACTCTATCCCCCACTAATTATTTTGCCCTCCTAATACACCCCCACTGTCCTCATAACTTGTACTCCTCATTATCATTGCACTATTTAACATTTGCACATTTAAAAATTACACATTCATTGCACTACATTAGACTGATTCATTCATTTGAACTATACATATACTGTACACTTGTAATTGTTTATCTACCTGTACACTTCTGATTATTAATAGCAACCTGTACATATAATAATTTATTTTAAATTTCTGTTTATAGCTAATACAACCTGTATATAATGTTGATAGTACATCCATCTGTAAATATCACTAAAGTTTTTCTATATCTGCACTTTATAACTTATACCTGTATCCTGCACTTGCTGCTATTGCACTGCTGGTTAGACCTAAACTGATTTTCGTTGCATTGTACTTGTACATGTGTAATGACAATAAAGTTTAATCTAATCTAATACATTTCTTAACGTTTTCCAATTTGTCATTTATGTATTTAGCTAATCAAATTTGTATTATTTACAGACAACCAATGTCCATGTCAAAAGAGCGTCTATTCTTCAAGCTCTCTTTACCTACCTTGGTGAGGATGAGGCATGCCTGGTGAAAGAATACATGGTGAGTGCATCATAGTACTAGTGCTTGCACCTGGGCTATAAGAAAGAACTGCTTTGTTCAGAGGCTGAGGGTGGGGTTACAGTGGCCAATGAGACAAACAGAAACTTTTTTGAGTGCCATATTTGAATTAATAGGTGAACCTAATGTTGAACACATTATGGTCTATTCAAATCACATTGCGCTGAACAAACACTTGCTAGATTCGTGCAAGTAAGTTGCATACTAATTCAATGCAAAAGTATGAATAGAACAATGAACAAAATATTTTAATATCTCAAAAACAAAATTAATAATTTTAAAGAATTTGAAAATAGCGTTTTCACTGTGTCAATGGCTTTTTTCTTTTTTCAAATGCTTTCTATTTCCATATATTTATACATGAAGTTAAAAAAAAATGCCATTGGTCACTACACGCGTAAGAGCAACCTATTATCTTTTGCCTCAAACTCTTGCATTGTAATGGTAATACACACTGTTATTGAACCGTGAGAAAACTATCAGCTTGTTGAGTGTGACATCACATCGCTTGACTATATCAAATAGTATTGGGAGACTCAACAAATGGTAATAATAAACATTTACAAAGCGATGTAATACTTTTTGAAAATCACAATATGTGCCTAATATTAGTATGCCTAAAAATACTAAATGATTAAAAGTTGCATATGTTTCTTAATCCTTTGACGTTCTCAGCATTGGGTTCAGATCTGTGTTTGACCCCAGAGATATTCATTGTTTAATACAGGGGTGTCCAAGCTTGGTCCTGGAGGGCCTGTGTCCTGCTAAGTTTAGTTCCAATTGCAATTCCAAGTCCAATTAGACACACCTATGCTAGCTAATCAAGCTCTTACTAGGTGATCTAGAAACTATCTTACCTCAACACACCTGCAAGGATGAGCTAAAATCGGCAGAACACTGGCCCTCCAAGAAGGAGTTTGGACACCCCTGTTTTAGTCTTTCTAAACAGTATTATTATTTCTAAATTACAAACAAATAGACACAGAATTACAAGTAAACCACTTTTTTTCAAAAAAGAGAAAATTTATGTTTATGTTAAGATTAAAATTACTGTTTAAAAGCAACTTGACTTGTATTACATTTTTAGGTCAATAGGTGGCCGTACTAACAATCAAAAATGTATTGCTGAATAATTCTTCAAAAATGTTTAATCTAATAATGAAACATGACGTTTTTTTTAAAGTATGAATTCAAGTTTTAAATTTGTATATTTACTTATACATTTAAAATATACTTAATATATTTAAATTATTTTGGTTTAATTAATGACACGTAAAAATACTAATTAAATAAATATACATGTCTATTAATTTGTCCAATTAAATTTGTTTTATTATCATTGTACTTTTTTTTTATTATTTGCAGAGGTCCTGTGGGTCTTTGAAAAGTCTTAAGTATTAAATTAGATTTTTACAATTTAAGGTCATAAAAAGTCTTAAATTAGAGAGGTCTTAAATTTTGCATCAAGGTGTGACATTTCTACTGAATTTCATTCGCTGATGTTTATTTTACTTGTGCACAATTATTCTTAAGCCTTGTGTGCTGTTGAGAATATTAATTTGGAGACAGATTTCTTTGTTTGAGCTCATGAAAGTGAGACTTTTGCACACATTGTTTTGAAAGTTGCTTATTTACATTTTTTCAGACATATAGTAAACATAGTAAGTGTATTTATGCACACATACACACACACACACACTATCATTTACTGTTTATACTCCAAAGAACTCAAAAAATATAAAAGCCAGAAACTTTTTTGCACAGGACTATCTAAATGGTTATGCTGTCAACTGATCATCAACAGTAAAAATGACAAAATATACATTTACCAAAAAGGGAAGATAACCAGCAACAATGCGTGATTACATGCTGTCATGGATTTGCATCCAAAAAATGTTTTAATGGAAGTCAATGGGGCAAAAAAAACAGCAACTAACATAAGGAAAGGGTAGTAAATTTAAATAATACAGAAGGGTTAAGGTGAACAATTGTGACCGGGTATATTGATATACAGTGGGTCTGATCAGAAGGTATTTCCACATTCAAGTGGCCAAATCTGTGGTTTTCAAGCCTTAAACCTTGGGTAATATTATTTAAATAATAATGCAATAATGCTTCCTTGACATTATATTTAGTTTTCAACATATTACTGTATTGTTTGCCTTTCAATTATTTTTTCCAAAATTATTTTTAGTTAGTCTTAAAAGATCTTAAATTTACCCTGATAAAACCTGAATAAACCCTGTAAATAATTGTGAAGAAGTCGTACTTGCAGATCATGCACAAATATATGTACGCCAATATGCAATCATAAATGATTGTTATAATATTTCACAGGTATCAATGTGGGTGTGGGGAGGGCCGTTAAGGTTTTGGTTTTATTTACATTTGATTTCTTCTGACTTTTTACAAAATATGTTTCAAAAACAATGTCTAATAATGGTTTCTTTTTATTTAAATATAGGGCAATCAAAAAGAAGAATTTTTGAAGGACCTGACAAACACCGCCATGGCCATATGTGTCATCAAAAAGGAAAGAGGAGATTATGAGGACATTGGCATCGTTGTGGATGGAACAGTGATTATTGAACAGATAAAATCTGTGCACTGATGTTGGGGGCAATTTATGTGCTTGATTTGGCCTACCCAAAAGAACTCAAATACTATTACGAGTTTGCCCAAAAAGTGCAAATGAACTCTGACAAGCTCTCCTCAAAGGTTCTCATACTGGAAAACAGTGTGATACTGTAATTTTAAGCATTGAAGTGTTAATAAATGCTCAACAACCAAATGTATATCATATACAAATTGCAGTTTAGTGTAGGAATTGTTTAATAAGTGAATTCAGTTTTCTTTGTGTGGAAAATTAATTAGCTGTAGGAACTTGTTTTAAATGGTGTGCGTGTGTGTGTGTGTGAGAGAGAGAGAGAGAGAAAGAGCATGTGCATTCTATAAACTTTGTATTTATTCCATTTCATACAACTTGTAGTTGCTCAATTTGTTAATGAGTTATTTTTTTAAGTTAATTAGTTGATTATTTTGTGTATTGGGGTGTGTGTGTGTGTCATAAGGATTGCCGTTTGCTCCAAGACTTCATACAGTTTTCTTTTATGTGTTGGTTTAAATTAAATGTGCTGTACAAACTGTTTATTGTGTTATGGTGTGCTGCTAAAGCATTTTTAGGCAGTGATTTATGTTTTGTTAAAAAATGCATCTTAAAAAGTCATTAAAATGAATTCAAAACAAATGTGGTCAAGTGTCATTTCAAAGTGTATTTGCAAGCAATTTAATGATCATTTTAGACATCAAAAATAAATAGATATAAGTAGGAATTACATAATTAAATTATAGTGAACTAAATGAATTTCATTAGATAAATGTAACTAAATAAAATTGATTAAATCCAACTTATTTTGATTGTTTAAATCCAACACATATAAATTGAGTAAATCCAACCTAATTTGATTGTTTAAATCCAACACATATAAATTGAGTAAATCCAACCTAATTTGATTGTTTAAATCCAACACATATAAATTGAGTAAATCCAACTAAAATTGTTTGCTTAAACTTAACCCAATTCAATTATTTGCAACAGCTTGCCTTAAAAAAATTAAGTAAATCCAATGAATCATTTTTTTCAGTGTGCTTACTTTATGGTGTTGCAATTCTATTAAACATGTGCTGTAATAAAATAAATGAATCATAGTTTTTTATGCAGTTTTGTCTTCTTCGTTTACAAAAATCTGGATATTTTTGTAAACGAATATGTTTACATATGCCAGAATAGTTGCCAGTTCAGGCATCGCGGTGGCACAGAAGGTAGTGCTGTCGCCTCACAGTCAGTTGGCGTTTCTGTGTGGAGTTTGCATGTTCTCCCTGCCTTCGCGTGGGTTTCCTAAGGGTGCTCTGGTTTTCCCCCACAGTCCAAAGACATGCGGTACAGGTGAATTGAGTAGGCTAAATTCTCCGTAGTGTATGAGTGTGTATGGATGTTTCCCAGAGTTATTTTTGTTAAAGTGTGTTAATGGAAAAAAAAAAAAATTTACAGTTCTTGCCACAGTCATCTGTAGCTGCTCACGGTGATTATCAAATTATCAAAATGTTACACACTATGATAATTTTTAAATCTCATTACACTGTAAAGCATTATTAGTAGACTTTAAAGTGAGTAAATCTAAAGCTATTACTTGACTTTACTTTAAAAATCTGTAAATCTGTTGATTTATTTTTACAATGATCATTGACTTGAGAAAGGGTAAAATGAAACATTTAAAAAAAAAAATTCTATCTTTCTATTTCAAAGATGGGTTAAATTATGCAACATTATCAGTAGTGTAAAGTAACTAATTACAAATACTCAAATTACTGTAATTATTACAGTTTTTCACAGATATTGTAATTTACTAAATAGTTTTATAAATGTGTACTTTTACTCTTCCTTGAGTACATTTTTAGTGCAGTAATTAGTACTTTAACTCCACTACTTTCCTTCAACCTGCAGTCACTACTTTACTTTTTATAGTCTATAGAGATTAGAAATATCAGTCCTGTGATTCCTCCCCAATCAAATCACACACAGAAGGTAAATCGCCACATAATGAACCACCTCAAGACATGGGCGATTTATAAATGCAGCAAACTGTTTGAAAGCATTAAAACGTCAAAATCGTTACAAGTATTAACCCAGAGACTGATCAGATGCATGTCACTGATGAGAAGATGATGGGTGTTTACTGTATGATGACCAAAATGGCCTTAAACACTCAGCAGGCACAAGACATCAACATGATGTTAGAATGAAGTTGTACCCCAGTGTCGTGGAGACGTTGCATTTTGTTTGGAAATGAAAATCATGTTAACGTCAGAACTTAAGGTCAGGCCAGCTTCCAACCTAAAACCAATCGAATATCAGTGTCCAATGATGTTACGACTTGACGTTGTGTGGACGTTACCACCATGACGTCTATTAGACATTGGATTTTGGTTGCCACACCTGATGAATAATTGTCAGTATTTGATGTCAATATGACATTGGTTGAAGATGTTGGCTCTACCTTGGATTTTGGTCACTTTCCAACACAACCTAAAGTCAACTAAATATGAAAGTCATTTGACATTATTATTGGACATCAAAATAAACTTGTCCTTAGATGCTGGCTAGACATTGAATTGTGGTCACCTGACATAACCTTAATCTAACCTAATGTTAATGTCTTATGATGTTGTGTGCCTGCTGAGCAATAACTAATTTCACTACAGAATGTTACGTTTACACACACATGCACAAATTACATGTAAATGCATCAGCTTTTACAGCGTAATACTTACTACTCTTGAGTACTTTAGAAAGCTCTACTTTTGACTCATACTTTGAGTAAATTTTATAACAAATACCATTACTCTACTTACACTACATTTTTAGGCAAGTAAGGGTACTTTTACTTGAGTATGATTTTTCAGTACTCTTTCCACCTCTAAACATTAATAATATGTACACACCAAACCAACTGTCAAACTGACTCTGTACCAGTGAATGAAATTGTGAGCAACACCCTCAAATATTAATCTAATTTAATAATTAGAGATAATATGCATGTAGCAAACGGTCAACTAAAGTTCTAAAGACATGATCCATGATAAATAAAACCTTGAATTTTCAAACTGACCATGAATTATAGTATCATCATCTTTTTCAGTTGGCTCATTTCTACTGCCGGTGATGCCTTTTTAGCTGGAGCCTCCACTTCTAAAAGAATAAATGTTTCAACAAACCATTGTTAGCATTACATCCTAAAGTACATATTAGCGGGCTAAACTTTATTTCCTTTTTTTTCTTAATAATCATTCATGCATTCATTTTCTTTTCGGCTTAGTCCCTTTATTAATCCGGGGTCACCACAGTGGAATGAACCACTAATTTATCCAGCACATGTTTTACGCAGCGGATGCCCTTCCAGCTGCAACCCATCTCTGGGTAACATTCACACTCACTTATTCACACACATACACTACGGACAATTTAGCCAACCTATTTCACCTTTACCGCATGTCTTTGGACTGTGGGGGAAACCGGAGCACCCAGAGGAAACCCATGCGAACGCAGGGAGAACATACAAACTCCATACAGAAACGCCAACTGACCTAGCTGAGGCTCAACCAGCGACCTTCTTGCTGTGAGGCGACAGCACTACCTACTGCGCCACCATGTCACTCCTAAATTTTCAATTAATTTTAAATAAATGCAACTATATAAACTGAACAAGACTCAGGTCGTGTAATAACCTAAATCATGTATGTTTACATAGCCACATTTGCTATATTAAAGGAAACAAAATGAGCTGAAGAAATTGTCAGAATCCTCTTCCAGGACTAGGGTTATAAAGCAGAGGATTAGATGATAATTTAAATGTATGTACTCTTTTGTTTTTACCTCCAATATGTGGGTTCTTCCTTCACAACATTTCACATAAACCATGAAAAAAAAAAACAGGGAGCACTAAAGTGGATAAATTATTTTTTTCAATGTCAATGTCCGATTTAAATGACAGCTCATGTACTGCTAAGGTGCAAAAGCAAACTAAACATCACAACTAGGCATGGGCCTAGGTAGGTAGGTAGGTAGGTAGGTTACTTTATTTATACCCGAAGGTAGATTTGGTTTGCAGTCAAGAGTCCTCATCTCACAACAGTGCCACACAAAGGAACTCACAGAGTAACAACAACAACAAATGCACATTAAGACATAAAACGTAAACATAAAGAATAAATAAATAATCCTGTATAAGATTCTGACGGTGTGATAACTTTGGATAAAAATTTCATGGTCTCATGGTATTGTGGTCACTGCTCTAAAACATATTCTTTTTTAATGTCTGGGTAAAAAAAAATAAAAAAAATTATCCTTTGAACACAATATATTTTATTTTTTGAAAGATTTATAATATTTGAGCTGTGAACATGTCAGGCTGTAACGAACCAGACAGAGTACCAGAGGTGCGAGCAAAATAAGGACAGTTTATTAGTCACAAAAGTTCAACACAGGCAGGCTGCCGCACACGGAGCCTTGGCGTGCGCAGCACTGGAAAGATTATTGAACTTTCCGATGAGAAGAAGTAGGAACCTGCTTGGATGGTCAGTGAAGGGGTAAAGAAGGAGAGCTGGCGATTGCTGAAAAACCCCGGCTGGGGACAGGATACTGTCAGGCACTTGAGAGCTGGCAGAGCAGAGGTAAGACCTGAGAGCACACACTAGTAGCACAAAAGACAGTATTACTGGACAGGACAAATAACGGGTTGATGAGTGAGACTGGTTGATTCACAGACAACGAGACGTACAACAGATATGGTATAAGAATCTAACACTGAAACAGAGAATACAGAGGTATAAATACAGACGCTAATAGGCTACAAGTGGAGATAGGTGCTAAGGCAATGATTGTTAATGGAGATGGTCTACAGCTGAGAGACAAAAACAATACTGAGAGTGTGAAAGTGTGGCTTAATGTTCTTAGTTCCAGGCCGATACGAGATAGTAAAATCAAACCGCATAAAAAATATTGCCCAACATGCTTGACGTGCATTCAGTCTCTTAGCAGAGCGGAGACAAGCAAGATTGTGATGATCGGTCCAGACTAAAAAAGGGTTGGCCGCGACTTCGAGCCAGTGGCGCCATTCACCAATATACAATAAATTGCTTAGAGGGGTCAGGTGTAATGAGAATTGGAGCAGTGGCGAAAATACCCTTTAATTGATCAAAAGCGTTCTGACCTTCGTTGGACCATGAATACTGTGACTTAGTCGAGGTGAACGTGGAAACCGGAGTGGGAATTTGGCTGAAATTACGTACAAAGCGATGGTAAAAATGAGCGAAAGCCAGAAAGAGCTACAAAGCAGTGCAGGAATCAAGGATGGGCCAATCTAACACCGCGCGTACCTTTGTCAGATCCATGCCGATGCCCTCAGAGGAGATTACCAAACCGAGAAATGTGATGAAACTGACATAAAAGAGGCATTTCTCAGCCTCAGATAGAACATAGAACAGTATAGTCAGTACAGGCATTGTAGTACTCGTCGAACATGCTGTACATGCGTCTGCGGAGATGGAGAGAAGATTAGTATGTCGTCGAGATAAAGACGAAAATGTTAAGCATATCTCTGAGATTGTCGTAATAGGGATTGAAAAACAGAAGGATTGTTTACCAATCCGAAGGACGCGATATTTGAAGTGGCCATCAGGGGTATTAAAGGAGGTCTTCCACTCGTGCCCAGCCTTAATCTGAAGGAGATGATAAGCTTGGCGAAGGCCGAGTTTGGTGAAGATTTTTGCCCCCTGTAGGATCTCAAAAGCAGTAGACATGAGTGTAGAGGATAACGATTCTTTATGGTTATGCTATTAAGTCCCCGATAATCAATACAAAGACGAAGGCTGCCATCCTTCTTCTTAACAAAGAAGAAGCCAGCCCCCGCCAGAGAGGTGGAAGGAACTATAACACCCGCTGTCAAGGCTTCGGAGAGATACTTATCAAGGGCTTCACGCTCCGGTACAGATAACAAGTAAAGTTTACAGTGAGGGGGTGTGCTGCCAGGGATGAGATCAATATTGCATTCATAAGGGCGGTGAGGAGGAAGAGAAGCTGCCCAGGACCGGCTGAACACCGCTCGCAGATCGTGGTACTCCTCTGGAACCCCAGATAAATCTCCGGGTTCCTCCTGAAACACAGAAACAGATGACATGGGAGACACAGCAGAGACAAGACTCTAAGACATTATGTAACTCTTAACCCAGTCTATCTAAGGATTGTGTTTGACCAGCCAGGTATGACCGAGTACCATAGGAACTTGAGGAGAATTAAATAAAAAGAAAGGAATAGTCTCATGATGATTGCCAGAAATAATTAAACTCATGGGAATAGTGGTGTGGCATACTGAGGCCAAAAGCTGTCCATCTAGGGCAAAAACCTTTTAGTGGGAAGTCTTTTAGTGGGATCTTGTGCTGGATAGCCCGTGCTTCAACCAGAAAGCAAACTTTGGCACCGGAATCAATAAGTGCTTGGCAGTCCACTGAAACCACAGGACATTGCAAGTGAGCAGAGAGATAGGTGCTGGACTTTGTGGAGGAGGAAAGGGTTGTCGAGCTCGCCAGTACTCCTCAATCTACTGGCGAGCTTTATCTTTTACTGGACAGAGCTGGGCAAAATGTCTATGAGTGCCACAGTACATGCACCTCCACTTCGTCAGGCGTCGCTGGTGTTCTGTAGTGAAGAGTTACAGCCTCCCGAGCTGCCCGGGCTCCATGTCCGGCAAAGCGGTGACTGGGGGGGAGGCTGATGAAAGTTGTGGCCACTGTTCGGAGGTCTTGCTGCAGGTACGATGACGCATATCCAAGTGTTTGTCCACACGGATGGCCAACTCAGCGAGTTGATCAAAGTGTTGAGGTAGATCCTGAGTAAAGGAGTTCCTCCTTTACATCAACATTGAGACTGTCGATAAAACGAGCGATGAGAGCTGGCTTGTTCTATTGGCTAGTCGCCGCTAAAGTGCAAACTCGATGGCATAGTTGACGACTGACTTTCTTGATTGACAGAGACCAGTGAGCTGACGGGAGGCTTCACACCCAAACACAGAATGGTCGAAAACTTTTACCATCTCCTACTTGAAGAGCGAATAGCAAGAACAGCACTCAGAGTTGGACTCCCAGACCGCGGTGCCCCACTCTCGCCCGACCAGAAAGGAGCAACCTAGAGCGAACTTCTGGGTAAGTGGCTGGCTGTAGAGAGAAGACCACTTCGCATTGGGTCAAAAAGGCTCTGCACCGGAGTACCAAGGAGGGTTATTTACTCGTGGTTCACCTAGTGGGAGATTCTCCAAGCCAGCCTGCCCACCAAGCTTTAAATGTTGCAGCTGACTGGTAAGCTCTGTAACCTGTGCTGCCAAACTCTCCACGGTGTATCTGGTGGCCAATAGGTCCTCTTCATGACGGCCAAGCAGGACTCCCTGTCGCTCGACGGCGAAGCGAATCGGGGACTCTCCAGAGGGATCCATTTTGGTCAGATTATTCTGTAACGAACCAGACCACAGGTGCGAGCAAAATAAGGAGAGTTTATTAGGCACAAGTTCAACACAGGCAGGCTGCCACACGCGGAGCCTTCGTGTGCGCAGCACTGGAAAGGTTAATGAACTTTCCGATGAGAACAGAAGGAACCCGTTTGGATGGTCAGTGAAGGTAGAGGACGAGAGTTGACAATTGCTGACAAACCCCGGCTGGGGACAGGATACTGTCAGGCACTTGAGAACTGGCGGAGCAGAGTGGAGGCAAGACCTGAGAGCACACACTAATAGCATGAAAGATAGTACTTACTGGACAGGACAAATACTGGGTTGATGAGTGAGAGTGGTTGATCCACAGACAACGAGATGTACAACAGATATGGTATAATTGTCACAAATAATAAAGATTCAGGGAGAGATCCAAAATGCGAGTGAAGAGTTTATTTGACACAGTCAAAAATAACCCAACAGGGAGGATGTGTAAACAAAGGACAATGGGGAACACAGGGCAGGAAAAAGGCAGATGAACGGAATCCAGCAGGTACTTCTCACAATCCTGAGCACAGACAGACACACATGAGCAAACACAAAGAACTGACAGGGAAACATAGAAGCGTCGCCCAGATATAGGCACGACAATGAGCCTCAGCTGGCGAACTAATCAAAACAGCTAAGTAATGTCATAGCATATGACCAAAACAAATACACGAGGACAAACAAAACAAAACCATGTGACCAAACATACACTGCGGAAAGCGCACAAATCTGCAACCATATTTAACAATATTTACCGGACACTGAAACAGACAACATAGAGGTATAAATAGAGACGCTAATGGGCTACAAGTGGAGGCAGGTGCTAAGGCAATGATTGTTAATGGAGAGGGTCTACAGCTGAAAGACAAAAACAATACTGAGAGTGTGGGAATTAATGAAATCAGACCTGACTCATGACACATGCTAAATAATTCAAATGAATCATTGACTTGTGCTGGCTTCATTAGTTTCAAAAAAATACAGATTTTTTATTTTATTTATAACGGCATCTTTGGAGACCTTTTTTTCAGGAGATACTGTTGTCCTAAAAAAAAAGGTAATAAACAATCGTACAAATAATTAGGAACGTATTACAGATAATTTTGGTAAACCTTGAAAACGGTTATCGTCCAATGCCTAATTACAACCAGCTGATGGGTTTTAGAATTTGCAAAAAGTACTTTTCTGAAATTATATTATTAAAGAGAATGTCTGAATATCCAAATATAATACCAATATAAATACCTCTTGTTTGGCCCAGTAGGCTATGTGTTCCAATTGTGGCTACTAGTACTTTCCCTAGTAGCAAAGAATTCTGGCCCAGATTTGGCATAAAGCTGGGACATCAGGCATTCATCCGGCACTGGCATACAGCATGTGGGCCAACCATGGCCTGGGTTTGGCAGAGGTGGCACCGTCTATAATGCGGCACACAAGATTTGGGCCAGATGTAAAACGTAGTATTTGGCCCAGATTTTAAAAATTGATTGTGGGCCACATGAGTTTGGCCAGTCTTGACCCACATTTAAAATACATAAAAATAATTTTTGATTAAATAAATCAATTCTACCATTCAGGTCACCGAGAAAAAACAAGGCCCATAGTGTGCCTGAAGCACAACGCTTCATAGTTTTATTAATTTTATTGCAATCGTGACACACCAACCTTACTGGCCCAGTTCTGGCCCAGTTATGAGTTATTAACTTGGCTGAGACTTGGCCCAGATATGGTCTGTGTTTGGCCCTTGTCTGGAAGCCAGATTTGGTCCAGTCATGTACCGTAATTCACTGCGGCATGTGGGCCAAGCAAAACCTGATTGTGTGGGCCAGAGAAATTTTGCTATATGGGTTTTATTATGTGTTTTTAGATAGTCATAGCTATGTATTACTAGTAGCATTCATTCATTCATTTTATTTTCGGCCTAGTCCCTTTTTTCATCCGCGGTCACCACAGCGGAATGAACCACCAACTTATCCAGCATATGTTTTACGCAGCGGATGCCCTTCCAGTTGCAAACCCAATACTGGGCACACTGTCACATTCACACTCATACAGTACAGACAATTTAGTTTATTCTATTAACCTGCAGCGCACATATTTGGACTGTGGGGGAAGCCTACACCAACACGGAGAGAACATGAAACTCCACACAGAAATGCCAACTGTTGCAGCTGGGACTCGAACCAGCGACCCTCTTGCTTCATAACATTTTAAAGTATGTTTTTTTCTTATTAGCTATCATTAATACCTTTAAAAGCACAAGAAAAAAAAACACCAGAATTATAGAAAATATGACTATATTAAACGTGAGGTCAGCATTTTTTTCATCATTAGACAGACTACAAACTACATCAGACCTGCAAAAATCTTTCTTCCACATCAATAGATGGCGATGCTGACGGTGTTTGCTGTAACTGTTCTTCTTTGCCGAGCCGAAGAAGTGACATGATGACAGCCGTAAGCGATGTTGCTGTTTCTAAAATACAATAATGATTTGTTTTTTATGGCAAAATTATTCGGCATTTATTGCGAATAACAAAAGCGTTTTTTTTGGAATACATTTATTTTTCGTAGTACTTCGTCGCTTGCATCTTTTACACACCGTGTAATGTTTATCTTTTATTTGCGTTAGGACTCAAAGTCTGTGGGATTAGCAAGTTTACGTTTCTGGTCAAGTTGTCTAAGCTAACATGTCCAGACACAAGTCGAAAAAGCTCATCATTGAAGATGGTACTTGTAACACTGCTTTTATTTTACCCTTTCTATTATGCAACATGATCAAACACTAGGCGTCTCTCTGTTTTCTATAGGCACAATAATATAGAATTCATTTAGACTATTTCTGCATATGATACTTGTTTTTGATGTACAAATTTACTTTCAGATGAGCCAAAGCAAGATGAGCTGAATCCATTTTCGTTCAAGGAGTTTATCCGAAACAAAAACCAGCCGTCATGTTCCACAGAAGCCACAGAGGTGAGGAATAATTTCACCTCACAGTAACGTTAGTTGAGAAATTGTAATTTGCCCATATCTAAATGTGTAAGAAATATGTGTAATTTAGATGGTTAGGTAATCGATATGTTTCATTTTCACTTCAGTAGTCCTGACAAAACGTATATACGTCAATAGTTGTTTTACTAAGTATAAATATTCACCTCTGTGCCTCAATTAATGTAGTTTAAATGTGCATAATGTTGCTGTATAAAGAGAATGTGGTTTTCTGAGTACATCAGAAAGACCACCAGACATGCCATTTGTATGCTTTTAATTTTAAATATACTTCCTGCAAACTTAACCTTCACAAAAAAATAATAATTACATGTTAAGTATTATTTTCTCACTCTTATAATATTTCAGACCTACACTCATTTATTTTTTCTTTGTATATACAATTTTCTAAATTTCTTCTGTTGTACTGGATGCAGAAAGTTGTACAAGTTTCGGATAACATAAGTTTTACTAAATACTGACACATTTGACATCATTGTGTGCTCTATACCTTTATAAACATTAAAGACATATTTAAATTTTGTATATTTATGTAAATGGATCAAAGACAAGGGGCTTTATTTTAATGATGTAGGTGCACAGTCTAAAGCGCATGGCACCAAAGGATTAAGGGCATGTCTGAATGCACTTTTTAAGGACGAAATTTTTTTTATCTGTGCCCCGGCGCATGGTCTTAAAGGGTTGTGCTTATTCTCTTAATGAGTTATGGGTGTGTTTTGAGCATAACGTGCATTACACCAGAGTCTCATCTCACATTCCCTTTAAGAGTCAGTTGCGTTGCCCCATGGTGCATTTGCTATTTACATGGCGGACTTTTAAGTGGAAAAACTGAACACTTAACTAGCGAAAAAACAGTTAAACAAACCATCTGCAGTGCAAGGATGAAGAGCAAACCTCCTCTGTTAGGCTTTTTTACTTGAACTTTTTACTCCTTTAAATTTGTGGAGTAAGGAAACAGTGTTGTACGCACTCCACTGAAGACATTCATTTGCCTACATATTTAATTCCTTTTGTTAAGCACAAAGATTTGTTTAAAAACTATTTCTAAATTCAGTTATAATTTCCAACAAACAAATAAATTAACAATAATAATGTGGTGGTAAAGTGTGGTCACAAAAAAAAGTGAGATCCAAACACGCGTCCTATTCTTATACACCATATGGTGATGAAAACATCTCCAAAATTCGACAGGTGGACAAATCTAAACTTGTTTTTATTCAAACAAATATAAATATGCATATAATAAATAAAACTGCTTGTAATAATAATGTTTTGCTATTGCAACTTGTCATGAAAAACTGTAAAAAACACACATATGAGGCATGGAGGTAGTGGTTTTTGTATTTATGTAGAAAATATATATATTTTTTTTACATTTTAATCCTTTAATTTTTTTCAAATATAAACATATTTGTGTATTGCTGTACATTCTGTGTGTGTATTAAGCAATGTGTAAGCGTTTGGACCTGCATAGGCGCATAACTAACGCGCTAGACTTTAAAGCAGCTTTAAGCTGGTCAATGGTGCACTCTACTTCAGTTCCTCAAAATAGCATCTGCCAACAATGCACCTTAACACACCTCATTCATAGACCCGCACACCCATGAGTCCACAAAGTGGCGCAAATGGATTTGCTATTTAAACAATGTGTGACAAAAAAATAGCAACACACCACACCAAACATGTCTTGTGCCTTATTGTCCCGGATGTATGATAGGGCCCAAGATGTTTAATTTTGGTGTCTGCATTAAATTCATTTTTACAAACTGACAAAAAACAGGGGGGTAGTGGGAAAATTAGTTTTAAGTACCAAGATTTAAAATTACAATTAATTATTATTTTGGGGCTGCACTGTGATATGTAATGTACATGAATTAATAAGGATTAATGTACAGAAAAATAACTATATTGTACTGTATACACAGTCAAGCCTGAAATTTTTAATACCCTGGCAAATTCTGACTTTTTTAAACCAGCAAGCTTTTTTGTTTGTTTGTTTGTTTGTTTTTGACTGGAAATGACCTATGTTTCTATCAACTTATGTACATGTTTGATATGTGCATAAAAATGGTTAATGAAAATGATGTGCATAAATTTAAAAAATGCCCATAAAAACGTTTGTGCATAACTGAGAAGGATAAACTTTTTGTTGATAAGGAAAGATGCGCATGAATTATGACTTCAATGCCACCACACATTCATTGCAAATTGGCATACTGTTCTCTGAGGTGCAGTAATACAGGCACGTGCACACATATGGCTCAACCTAAGCAGTGCACATGCCCTTTTCAGTCTTGTATAGAAAGTGCCATTTCAACATTATCTGAAGTGCCTTCGCTCTAACATCCCACCCCTACCCCCCGCTCTTTAGTTCGCGACAACCCACCCCGCTATTCAAATTGTTTCATCCTGCCTGCACATGCCCTTAGGAAGTCTCTGCACGGGCCTGCACTATTATATTAAATAAGACACACTCAGCTTTTCCGACCACAGCAAATTCCATTTTTACTTTTGACGTTTGCCTATCATTGGATGGAAACGCTGCTTTATTTGCACATCTTATATGCGATATTTCAGTTTTGTGCATAAATTTAATTTACATCTTTGGATGGAAACATAGGCTTCTCCCAAAACATAATACGATGTACTAGAGACATCATTATGGAAAAAATATTTTATTTAAAATTGAACAAATACTTAAAGTCAGAATTTGCCAAGGCTATGAATAATTTCAATCTTGATTGTAAATGTGTGTATATATAAATTCACACTATACACTATATATGCTTATCCTTTTGTGTCTTGAGTTGAAATAATTACACAGAATTTCATTAACAATACTTTTTTTCCCCAAAAAGAAAATAATGTTTTATAAATGTTCGATTTCCCCATAGGTGTACAATGGTGCATGCCTAGTCGAGCAGGACTATAACACCTCTATAGACTTTGCTACCAAGGGTCCTTTTTTCACTGATCCCTCTGCACTCTGTCAGCCTCCTGAAAGTGAACCCGACGAGACATGGATTGAAAGCCACCAACGGTCAGCCATTGAAGGTTCTCCTGACTTTGAACTATGTGGGGCATCAGACATCAGTGCTTACTCTGAGCAGTCATCTCTGTGCAGTGATGAGAGAGAAGCGGCTGAATGGGAACTGGGTCAGTCTGACTTCCTGCCAAAAAAGCACTTATCCAGAATCAGCACTGGAAGCTATGAGGGGGATGAAGAGACTTCAGTGATTGATATTTCCTTCCATCATAAGAGAGGCAATGCTGAAAATGGCACAAAGAATCTCCAGCAGGTATGTTTTTTTCCAGTAATGATGAAATGTCTCTAATGAATCAGTAAAAAAATGAGTAAAAAAATATTCAACACATTTCTAAACATAATAGTTTCAATAAGTAATTTCAAATAGCTCTTATCTTTGCCATGACAACAATACATAATATTTAAATAGATAGTTTTTAAGATACTAGTTTTCAGTTTAAAGTCACATTTAAAGGCTTAACTAGGTTAATAAGCTTAATTAGACAAGTTAGGGTAATCGTGCAAGTCATTGTATTACTGGTTTGTTCTGTAGACAATTCAAAACAAATTGTTTAAAGGGGCTAATAATAATAATAATAAAAACCTTAAAATGTTTTTTTAAATAAAAATTGCTTTTATTCCAGACAAAATAAAACAAATATGACTTTCTCCAGAAGAAAAAATATTTTAGGAAGTGCTTTAAAAAATTCCTTGCTCCTTAAACATCATGTGCTTTAATTTTTCAAATAACATAAATGATATTATATCGAATCGTGATAAAATTTGTCATTAACATAGATAATCTTGCCGACATATGGTGCAAAAGCAGGTCAGGGAGTCGCGAGTTCGTATCCCGGCTCGACGTCATTTCCCTACCCTACCCCCTCTCTCTCTCTCCCACTTTGCTTCCTGTCTCAATACTGTCCTTTCTAATAATAAAGGCAAAAAGGCCAAAAATAAATCTTAAAAAAACAAAAAAAACAATGATAAGCTCTAAGCTTTCTTTATTGATCTAAGAGCCAACCACACAGAAGAAATGTGCAACAATGGGAATCTAAAAGTTTGTTGATTGCTCTACTTTAAGGACAGTCTGGTAGGGGCTTACCTCCTTTTTCCCAATGTATCTTATTTCCTATTTTTCTATGCTACGTCTCAACTAGGGGATGAAATTTTTTCGGGAATCCCACGGTTCACAGAATTCCTGCGGGATGGGAGTCATCATTGCTTTTAATCATGATATTGGGACGGTACAGGATAAAATAGTTAACGGGAGCAGACAGAAATCAACCAATAGGATGATGACAAAAAATACACCGCCATTTTTGTAGTTTTCTTTCAATGTAACACAATTACAACGAACTACACGACCCAGAAGCCATAAGTGCTGAAAGAAGCAAACACTTGCGTAGAAATTGCGTGAATTGAATCAATATTGTTAACATGTTAATTAAAAAACTTTAATAAATGGGTAAAATGCGGCTTGGTGTGAATGATGTACTGTTTTTCTTTTATTTACTCTAACTGATCTCAAGAAAATCTAGAACAGGGACTCAGCAGCTGGTCTAAAACAGCAGATAAATTCAAATTCTATGTACTACCTAAAGAGTAAAAGTAGAAAAAAAAAATATATATGGGAGCGGTACAGGAGCGGGAGGCATTTTTAACAGGAGCGGGATTGGAGTGGGAGTCATTTTATCAGGAGCGGGATGGGACAGGATTATTTTTTAAACTTGGGTCTGGGAGTGGTATTGGACAAGATTTATTTTTGCGGGAGTGGGTCGGGACAGGAGTAAAATCCACTCCCGTGTCATCTTCTAGTCTTGACTGACTTGTCTTCTCCTGAAATGTGTGATGTTTGTGTATGGTCTGAGGGGTCCAATTTCGCTACATGTAATAATGTTGTGACAAATAAAGGTTCTTCATCATGTTAGAGATGTATCGAGTTTTCGGCATTACAAACACCTTGCACCTCGCAGCTCACCTGATATAATACACACATAAATGCATATAAATGTTGATAAATTTTTTTTTTTTTTTTCCAAATATTGAAAACTTTTAAGAATTTAAGATACTGATGACCGTTAAACGGAACATAACAGTCTTGTTAAAAAGCTCCATTGACAAAATAAATATAAAGCTGTCTTAAAGTTGTTGATTTTATTGCACGAAAACCCTTTTTTTATATTTTACCCATATACAGTACATTTGTTAACTTGTTATATTTTAATCTCTTCTCATTTTTAAATAAAAGTCTCTCAGTCATTTTATTTTGTTTGTATTGTGCTTCAGCTCAGAGAAGAAAATTCCCTTCTCAGAAAGCAAGTCAAAGAGCTAGTTAGAATGTCGGAAACTGACTCTAGAAGGTAAGCTATATTGTTAAACTGCTGGATGTAAATTTATGTCATTAATTCTTTTGAGCTAATTAATGAATTTAAAAGTATCTGTATAATTTAAGTTTGCTATTTGTCTTTTTTTCTTTATGATTTCTAATGCACAATCCAATTTGAATAGGATTAAACAACTCACAGATGAGATGCACAATAAGAAGTTACAGGAAGAGAAAGAGGCAAATGATTTGGAAGCAATGGTGCAGTCGGTAGAACAAAATCTTCAGCTAATGACGGTATTGTGCTAGTTTTTTAAGTAATGTTTATTCGATCAGAATAATGTTTTATTAATTTCAATTTGGGTCACACTTTGCAATTAGGGTTCATTACATGTACTAAGTATGAGCAATGTTTGTACAGTACATCATTAATTAATCACAGTTTAACATTTACTAATGCATTATTAACATCCAAATTCATGTTTGATAACATTAGTTAACACTGGGTTAACGAACTATAAACAACTGTATTTTCAGTAACTAACGTTAACTGACATGAACAAATTCTGTAATAAATGTATTGTTTATTGTGTCTTCACATTAGTAAGTGCATTAACTGTTATTAACTAATTACAACCGTATTGTAAAGTGTTATCCTGTTTTGTTTGTGTTAAATGTTTTAAGTGCATTTAAGGGAATAATTGTGCTTTATTCAATACAGAAGCGGGCAGTAAAGGCTGAAAATAATATTTCAAAATTGAAACAAGAGATGCTAATACTCCAGGTTTGTTTTCTTTTCATATGCACAAGTAGAAATGAATAAACTCTCCCTGGCCACTTTATTAGGTACACCCTACTAGTAGCGCGTTGGACCCCTTTTTGCTCTCAGAACTGCCTTAATCCTTCGTGGCATAGATTAAACAAGGTACTGGAAATAATGCTCAGAAATTTTGGTCCATATTGACATGATAGCATCACACAGTTGCTGCAGATTTGTCAGCTGCACATCCATGATGAGAATCTCCCGTTCCACCACATCCCAAAAGTGCTCTATTGGATTTAAATCTGGTGACTGTGGAGGCCATTTGAGTACAGTGAACTCATTGTCATGTTTAAGAAACCAGTCTGAGATGAGTCTCGCTTTATGACATGGTGCATTATCCAGCTGGAAGTACCCATCAGAAGATAGGTACATTGTGGTCATAAAGGGATAGACATAGTCAGCAGTAATACTCAGGTAGGCTGTGGTGTTGACACGATGCTCAATTGGTACTAATAAGCCCAATGTGTGCTAAGAAAATATCCCCCACACCATTACACCACCACAAGCAGCCTGAACCTTTGATAGAAGGCAGGATCCATCCATGCTTTCATGTCGTTGATGCCAAATTCTGACCCTACCATTCAAATGTCACAGCAGAAATGGAGACTCATCAGGCCAGGCAATGTTTTTCCAATTTTCTATTGTCCAATTTTGGAGAGCCTGTGTAAATTGTAGCCTCTGTTTCCTGTTCATAGCTGACAGGAGTGGCTCCCGGTGTGGACTTCTGCTGCTGTAGCCCATCCGCCTCAAGGTTTGGACTTGTTGTGCAGAGATGCTCTTCTGCATACCTCGGTTGTGACGTGTGCTTATTTGAGTTACTGTTGCCTTTCTATCAGCTGGAACCAGTCTGCCCATTCTCCACTGACCTCTGGCATCAACAAGGCATTTGCACCCACAAAATTGCCGCTCACTGGATATTTTCTCTTTTTCAGCCCATTCCTTGTAAACCCTAGAGATGTATGTGTGTGAAAATTCTAGTAGATCAGCAGTTTCTAATATACACAGACCAGTCTGGCAACAACAACGCCACTTTCTAAGTCACGTATATCACCTTTCTTCCCCATTCTGATGCTCGGTTTGAACTGCAGCAGATCGTCTTGACCACGTCCAAATGCTTTAATGCGTTGAGTTGCTGCCATGTGATTTGCTGATTAGAAATTCACATAAAGAGCAGTCAGACAGGTGTACCTAATAAAGTGGCCGGTGAATGTACACTGCTATTCACTTTCTTTTGTTATGTAAGTGTTTTGTAACTTTAAAACAAGGTTTCTGGTGTCGTCTGTGAGTTTATATTTTAGAACTGTAAATCCTATAAAAAGTTGTATTTTTCATCATGTTATTTTCATGTTTTGTGTTATACATGACTAGTGTTTGCTGCACTTTAATGTTGTTCTAGCTTCAATATTTATCAGTTATCTGAAGTATTCAACATAAAATAAGTACTTCTGTATTTCAAAATACAATCACTTTCATGCAACTATAAATGAATGGCAAACCTTGATGCCACTGCTGTTGATGTTTGCATTTGTGATCGAAATAATAACTTACTGCATTGCTTTAAACGTTGTTTCCTCTCAGGGCCAGCTTGAAGACTATAAAAGTGAAAACGAAAGGCTGAGACTTGGAGAAACGGCAGCCTTAGCCACAATGAGACACAATGCGCAAGTGGCCTCTGAATACCTCAACAAAGCAGCTCAAGATGCAGAGATCTCCATCAAGTATGGTTAACTATGACATTACAGTCATTTCAGAGTTACCGAAGGTGATTAATTCAAACTGATACCTTATTTTACTGAATGTGTTGTGTGTGTTTACAGGCAGTTGCTGACTGGAAGAGAGACTTTCTGTTTAGTGTCTCAGTTATTGTCATCCATTGACAAGATCACTGAGATTCATGACTGATGTGAAAAGTTTCCCCAACATGCAAACATCATGTTTTTTTACACTATAGAATCACTGTACTGTGGTATTCCACTATTTGTTTCATTCATCTTCATTGATATCATGTTTAGATATTATGATTTTATGACCAAATTAAGCTCTATATTATGAGCTTAATCACACAGATACTTCAGTATGTCAAATAGTGCCTTGAATTCTGTCATGAAAATCAAAAGATTTATGATAAATGATTTTTCAAAAACTTTTTGCACTTTTGTCTAAACAGTGAGTGAAGTTAATCCTTTCTTTAGATCTTTCTTTACACATTATTTGGAAGATTTTGTTGAGTTTGATGTATGTAACACATTTTTTATATTTTATTTCTGCGTTGTTAAGTAAAATCTTTGTTTATTTTAAACAAATTTAACTAATCAACACTTGATAAAGTGCCTTATATTGATGATGCCCTTCTCTTTATTGACCCAATAAAGATGTTTGTTTTAATCATGTGGTCCTGTTATTACTTGCAGGGTTCATTCGGTCATGGAAAACCTGGAAAAGTCTTGGAATTTTGACATGGCATTTTCCAGTCCTGGAAAAGTTTTGGAAAAACAGAAGAAACCCACAAAGTTTTGGAAAAATCATAGAAATTAGTTTAACAAATATCTTAATACTTAAATTAGGGCTGCACGATATTGGAAAAATCTGACATAACAATATTTTGTATTTCTATGATGTATATTGCGATGTTAAAACAATTTCACCAGATGATTCAAGAGGTTTATTTGGATTGATTGGGGGGATTTTGTAGAGAAAAATTCTTGAATAATATATAACAAATAAATTACAAGCATAGATAAATAAGCTAAAGAAAAGATAAAGGTGAATTATAGTTTTCAGGTATTCACTATTCAGGTACAGATATTGAATTATCAACACTTCATTGTATAATATTTAATCTTTATTAAAGTAACAAAAAAATGCTTGTGGCCGGGTGTTTAATTTAATTATATTGTTTAATATTGTTTAATTATATTATTTAATTATATTGTTTTTGTGTTCATTTAAGTGAAGGGTGTAATGAAAATGTCAAGTAACTTTTGGCTGAGCTATTTCTCTAAAAAATCAGCAGGTGATAAACTTTTACTCTATTATGATTAAACTACAATCCAAACATTGCATATTCTGCGATGTGACTATTGGGGATGCACACATTGCGATATCGATGCTTAACGATATATTGTGCAGCCCTAACCTGAATATAGGTTAGTTGCCTATCTTCTGTCCTTGGCCAAAAACTTGCTCTCACATTGTTAGTGCTGTTTAAGCACTATCAAAATCAATTTAACATGGATATAAAAACGATTTTTATTTTTTATTTTTAAACGTCATTATTTTTCTCATTATTTACCATGTATATTTAGACATTACATGAAACATTAAGTCATGAAAATGTGCTTAAAAGTTCTGGAAAAGTCATGGAATTTTAGTAGTAAAAATGTGTATGAACCCTGTATTTGTAAATCCAATATATACCAAACTTCTTAATATCTTTTATTATTTTAACTAACCATAATAGATTAAATGGATGCCAAATTTGAGTTGGAAAGATGAGTCTCTGTATAAATAAAAATGTACCAAAGTAATTAATTAAATGCAAGTAAAAAAAACTTATTAATAATATACAAATCACTTTTTAAATGTAAATTATGAGGAGGGTCTCATAATATACCGCAAGTGAATGATTAAATATACACCAAAAATAGGCAACACGCTTTCCACTGTTATATATTAATTTTAAAAGTCTTGCTGTGAAACAGTCTGAAATTGAGTGTCGCACCGTTCACCGATTCTTATTTTAAAAAATAATACTGAAAATTGTTTGTGATACAAAAGTTGTAGTGAAATTAAACAACATTGTGTCAAAAACGTGACTTTTTGACAATAGATGAGACTTTTATTATGAAGTGTTTGTCAGTGAACATGACGCACTTATCGCGCGACTCATGGTTGTACACACATGACGTACAAGTAACGTACAATAGTTTTATCAAGGTATAGAGTTATTGATTTGTAGAAATATCATTCCTATTTGTAATCAACCTTTAAAAGTAGCACTTCGATTTAATTTGAATAAGTTCAATTGTAGTTTACAACCCCCATGTGCGCTCTGCGTTTATGTGTATGTAAGTTAGACGAAGATTTAGGTGAGAAACGTGTGAAGTGATGCTGCAGGATTCAGCAGGTTTCTCTTATAGAAGAGCTGCAGAATGATGTTTTAACAAAAGGGTAATGTAAGTACACTGCGAAGACAGCCAATGGAACATTTTCATGTGTATGTTTAGTTTATGGCGCCAGACACTCAAGAACTGTTTTTTAAATGTCTTAGTTTTTCTTTAGGCTTAAAGCAAATACTTCAGGCATGGGACGGGGTTTCAATCGTTCACGGATCCGCAAATGTGACCTAATAATGTAAAAGGTAACGTCAACTGTTTCTCTTGTAAATAGGACCCAACATATACCCTGACAAATTATTATAAATGGGTTTAAAGTATCTCTATTAAAATATCTCCTAATTTATATATATATATATATATATATATATATATATATATATATATATATATATATATATATATATATATATATGTATGTATGTATGTATATATATATATATGTGTGTGTGTGTAAATTGAAAATATATAATTAATTAAAAAAATCTGTTCATATTTTCTAAAACAGCTAACGTTAACCAGAAAGTTATAGGATCAGAAAAATATCAATCTGTAAACATTTTTATATTTAATAAATGAGGAAAATAAAGATGCGTTATCATGTATGTGACAAAAAAGCATGCAAGTTTACAGTATACAGAATACTTTTTAGAAATTATGTGAATTAAAGTGCACAACCCAAAAGAAATAATGCTCATCAAACGGATAAGAGTTGGCTCACTGTAAAACAAAAATCGTTGATTTTATTTTATTTGACATTTTTGCATTTATGTGGGAAAAGCTCTGTTATGGATGTGACAGATGTAAAATTGGCAATTGTGTGACTTTGGTTAATCAAATATAATAGCTTAAAAACATTGACAGAAACATTTTTAAAGTACTGCAAAATACTTACACAAAAAATGCAGAATAGATTTCTCTATTTTAGTGAAAACTTTATGGCATGGTTGACATTTGCACGGAATGTGTGTGTGTGTGTGTGTATATATGTATATATATATATATATATATATATATATATATATATATATATATATATATATATATATATATATATATAAATTTTCTTCTTTTTCAATCTAGTCTATAATTAATTAGATTTTAGATAATTTAATTATTTTTTCTATTTCTCATTATAATTAATAGATTCTAAAATCTTTCGTAGACTATTGTGCATTTATTTTTATCATATATATTTTATAATTTGTTTTATTGTTTGTCTTTATTTTGATTGTTTTAATTATATTTCTCTTTTTTCCAACTCCCCCAATTGAAAATCCCTCCAGTAAATGTTAACTCAATATTTTGATTTAAATGTTGCATGTTTTATTCAGCTGTTGTCCATCCTAAGTGATGGTTACAAATAAAAAGCATTGCAATACATTCTGTAATATGGGGCAGATTAGATTACAAATAATAGGAATTCAGAACGCTTAACTAAATTTAGCTGGAGAGCAGTTTCTGTAATTCTAAAGACTTTTTTTTTAAATATAAAACTTTTTGACCTATGAAATATAACATATTTTAATATAAAATTGAAGCAAAGTTTCTCAAATGCTTAACACCCCTGCAGATAAGTGATAATTTTATCTGCAAATTGTGCAATTTTCAAAATTATTAACCGGTGCAAGGTTTTCAGGTTTCACCTTGTCCAAAAATGGCATCTGACGACTTACGAGCGCAGAGGGATAAAATACAGAGGGAGATTTTGGCTCTGGAGAGCACTTTAGGTGCAGACAGCAGCATCGCAGACCAGCTGTCATCGGACAACAGCAGTGGTGAGTCACTATAATTAAGAGATTTTGGGATCCTAATGGATTAACATTCATATAAAGGCCACATATTCTGCCAAGGTAGTAGGTAAACAGCTAGGATATTTAAATCAGTCTTAGAAATACTCTTGATGATTTGATGAAATTCTTACCTAGAATAAATAAAAATCATGGAATTTCACTCGTGAAAATTTGGTTTGTCTCTCTATAAACTGAATATAACATTTCTTTGACAGATTATGAATCTGATGACAGTGGACCAACAGTTAAAAGGGTGGTAAGAATCCAAATACATGCCTAATTATTATACTGTGAATGGCTACAACATGTATGAAATTAGACACATGCTGATGTTCAATATATCATGATCATGAACATGCTCAATAATAATATTGTAAGCATTTCAAAATAAAGTTTATAATTATTTGATATTTTAATTCTAGAGTGTCTTTTAAGAATATTCAGACTGTTGTATTTGCAAGGGTTGTTTATCATAAGACCAAATGCTTGAAGACCTAATTTGACAATTTATTTCAAGCAATAACATTTTCACATGTAAGTCTGGCCCACGACATTGAAACTTTTGTTAATAGGCCTTTTGTTTCTCAACTCTGTACAGAAAGGCTCCATTACTTAATGTCTCTAAAGCCAATGTCAATTTAACTAAAGCCAACTATAAAAGCAATTATTAACATTAGCAGATGTTCATTTCAAACATTGCTCCGAGCTGTATGCGTTTAAAAATTCTTTAAATGCAAAACTGACAGAATCAAAAACAGCTGATGGAGAATACACCAACTTGTGCATTATTCAGTTACAAGATGGTGGCAAACAGTCAAAAACTGCAGCCTGACAGACAAGCAAATACATATAAATGTGGATAGAAGTATATAGATTTGTATGTTTTCACTGACGGTCAATGTGATTGGAAGTTCCTGGATGAGCCTGTGTTATTTAGCAGGATAACAAACCTTAGAATGTTGAGACTGACCAATCAAAATTGATTATTTCAGATAGCTGTGTAATAACCAATGTTAACAAACACAACTTTGGATTAATTTCACTCAAGTAAATTTTGAACTATGAGTAATAAATGCTGCAAAACTTCACATTAGTAAATAATGTAGAGTTTATTGTACATAGTCTTTTTTTCAGTATTGCATTTCTTGTAATTTTTCTAGGAGCGTGATGACTTGGAGACAGAGCGTTTGCGGATTCAGAGGGAGATTGAGGAGTTGGAAAATGCACTTGGTGCTGATGCTGCTTTAGAAAATGTCTTACAAGGTATTGTAATTATTATATTATTTTTATTAACAGGGTTTTTTAATAATTATGATAAAATAACACACATTCTCAGTGGCCACTTTAGTGGGTTACTGCATTTAAAGGTCCAGTTCATCTCAAGATGAAAATTCTTTCACTGCATTAAAAGTCTATTCACCTAAAACATGAAAAAAAAGTTGAAGACATCAGAAAATCATTCAGGCAGTTCAATATAAATGTCTTTTGAAGATACCCAATTGCCTAATATAATGAACAGATAATTTTCTCATTCAATTGAATAAAAAAGCTTAAGCTTACTTGTATAGCACTTTTCACAATACTTATCAATTCTGTTCACTTGTCTGAACAAATCTTGTATGGAGCGATTGCAAATTGTGCAGAATGCAACAGCAAGGCTTTTAACTAACACCAGTAGGAGGTCACACTAGTCTTGGGCTGTATCCAAATTTTGATACTGTCAAACCTTCTCCCTATTTTACCTTGGTATACCGTAAATGCGACCTTAGGTTCGCGGTCACCTGTTTGTATTGTTCATATTAGAGATCTGCGCAGAATGCTTTCTCTCATTCGCACACACGCTTGCATGCACACACACACACACACGCACACACACACGCACACACACACATACACGCTGAGAAAGAGAGAGACAGCACCATGCACGCCCTCTCTCTCTCATTCGCACACACACAGACATAAACAGCATCCATGCGGCCCGCTCCCTTTTAAATTACACCAGAGTTACCGACCGCTCTCACACTTTTTTTGGAAATTTATTTCTCCATCACAAGAAATCTGTTCTGGTCACATGCGGGAATGCAGACCTCTAGTTCGTATTTACCACGTCTCCCTTCTCGTTCGGTGGAAACCAGAAATACTGCCAAACTGCAGGTCACTTCGACTCGCCACCTCTCTCTCTCTCTCTCTCCCTCTCTCTCTCTCTCTCTCTCCCTCTCTCTTTCTCTCTCCCTCTCTCTCTCTCTCTCTCTCTCCTCGTGATGACAATCATGCATAGGTATTTGTAGGCATTAAATAATTAATATTTATTATTTAATACTTGTCTCCTAAATAAGTGCATTGTTTATGACGGTTATAACGGTATTGAAGCTGACACCTTAGCTATTTTTAGATCCTGTGGTATACCATAGTACCATATTACCGCCCAAGCATAGGTCACATATCACTCCTGTGCTTAAGGCACTTCACTGGCTTTCTATTAGTTTTAAAGTAAATGTAAAATACTGGTAATTACATGTAGAGCTCTGCATGGTCAAACATCTCTTTATATTCAAAATCTTTTACGTAGTCACTCATGTAGCCGGTATCTGAGGTCTTCTGGAGAAGACCTTTTAGCCATTCCAAGAACTCGTTTTAAGACTAAAGGTGCCTTCCATGTCGTGGCCCCAAGGCTCTGAAACGTTCACCCTATAGCACTGAGAACTCTGGGATCAGTTGAACTTTTTGAAAAGCATTTAAAGACACATATTTTTGTTCAAGCTTTTAATTGAAAGTATTAGTGTTTTTGTACTTTGTTTTAATGTTTTCTTTCATTGATACGTGTTCTTTTACCTGTTTTCTAATATTTTAAAGCACTTTGTGACTTAATGTCTGTGAAAGGTGCTATATAAATAAACTTTTACTTACTTAGCTTCACAAAAGGTCAAAATCAGGAAAGTAAAGCATTTGTGTATAAGGTGGGTCGTGTATGAACAGAAACAATAAGTGCAATTGTGAACAGAAACTCAGCCACACTTGTGGCCTGTTGCACATAACAAGTTGAACAAACTCCATGTAGCACCTGTTCAGTGTTGACAACCAAATAAATTCAACCTGTTTAGGATCAGGTTATGTGGTTTCACAACAATTGACATAAACTTTTTCTGTTAACTCGAGTTTAACCCAGAGTTTGTGATTAGCAGAGTTTCACTTCTCTGTTGAAGATTAAGAGATATCGTTATCCAAAATACAATATATTTTCTCACAATTATAAGGCAGAAACAAACATTGTTTATTTAACAGTAGTTTAAGAATGAACTAAATGAAAATATCTCAGTGAAAATCAATTAACTGATTTTAGCAATGCAGGTTCACAAACAGTCCAAAGTTCTATTTGGTCCTATTTGGGTTAGTCATCTCTAACCCAGAATGAAACCTCTACCGGAGGAACCCAGTGGAACCCAATCAAAACCAACCAAACTTTTAAAATCTGAAATCTCATTGTTTGGTCAAACTATATCTGAACTTACCTGGGTAAAAACCCAAACTTTGATTGAGAAAGATTGAGAAAGCATGCAACAGAAGAATTAACGTCATTCTAGATCAATATTTTTTGACTTCAGTTAGCAAGTCTGAATGTTATATTGTTAATAATAGCTTAAATTAAATCTGTTTATCTTATAAAGTGATCGTGGCTCTTCAGAAAATTTGGATTAATCCTCTCAATTCATATGGGATTTTTTCCCCTTATGAGTATTTTGAAGTATCAAAATCTTCTAAGAAAAAACATTTGTTTTCTAATTTATCAGATTTCACAAAACGTATTACTTAATTGATGTTCAAAAGAGGAACCAATCTTATTGGTCCAGAACTACATAAGTGAGAAATGACAGGGATTTCTTAATTTGAGACACTTTAACATATTATCACTTTGGAATTATAAGGTCTGCATTTTAAAGGATTTTAAGTTACTGAGCTTTAAAGTTTTTGCTTTACATACAGCAAATGATATGTGTGTAACAGTTCTCTTTCATACATTAACATGAGAGAGACTCTAAACGTGCTCTGGCACATTGTTAATTAAAGCTTTGTTTTTCAAGAAATACAATCAGTGTGCTTATTAATTTAATTAAACAAAAATTGGTGTAACAATATGTTGATGTTGATTAAGTAATTTTTTTTTTGTTTTCTAAAATATCTAAAATATTTTAGAATACAGAATATTTTTGTTATTTAACATTCAAGACTGTGCTCAATATTTTTTACAATGCAGATGTTAATTTTATGTCGTTAGTATGGTAATATCTAATTAATTATATACTTTATATGAATTATTAAGTAAAATTTTTTAAATTATTTTTAAAAGATTATATTTATTGAATTATTGAAAGACTTTAAAACAATGAGCAAATAAGTTCAATAAACACTGAAAAATGTTTGACTAACTATATATATACACAAATAAAAATATTTCACATTTAATAATCTACATTTTTTTAATAACTGTTTCTTTTTCAACTTTTTTTCAACATATTTAACATTTCATCTCAATGTCAAAAAATGCTTTTAAATCATCACATTTACATGCATCTTTTCTTTTTCAGTTTCCTTTTAAATTTTAAGTGGTGCAGCATTATTTAGTCGACTCTGATTTTGTGTTTCTTATTGGTCTTTTCCACTGTCAATGGAGCAGTCTAGCTGAATGACAAAAGAAAACTTATTCTGATTGGTCTTTGTGCGTGCATTCGGAATGCAGATTGGCTGACAGAAAGAACCTTATAGAGCTATATAGAAGCTAGAGTTTGACTTTGTAGAGAAAATCTTTTTTTTTTTTTTTTAATAAAAAGTCTTAAAACATAAACAACTTATAAAACGGTAACACAAACTGTTAAAATGTAAATAAGCTGTCATTTAATAAGAATATGTCAATAACTCAATTTTGACAAAAATGTCCGATAGAACCTTATAATTCCAAGGTGATAATATGATAAATTACCTGAAAAATCTGTTGTATTAAAGAGTCTGCTGCTACAACTGCATTTACTTAAATAACATGTTTGTTCATTCTTCTTGTATTGTTCTTTTTTTGTTAACAGACAGCGATCATGACACTGACTCTGTGAGTTTCTGCATTATTCCTTAATACTTGATTGTGCTTGTTAGTATAGATTGTACATACTACTCTATATGCATAATTTTTTGCAGTTTAAGTTAAAATGTTAATGTTTAAAAAATGGTCTACCTTCAATAGAGTGAAGACAGTGCTGACGATTTAGAGCTTCCACAAAATGTGGAGACTTGCCTGCAAATGAATTTGGTCTATCAGGAGGTGCTAAAAGAGAAACTAGCTGAGCTAGAACAACTGCTCATTGAAAATCAACAGCAGCAGGTATGTGAATAACAACCTCATACCATTTAACTGTATTATTACACTATAATATCTGAAATCTCACTGCATCTCTACAGAAAGAGATCGAGGTCCAGCTCTCTGGCCCAGGCAACTCTATCTTCTCAGTACCTGGAGTTCCTCCTCAGAAACAATTTCTAGGATACTTCTTAAAGCCTTACTTCAAGGACAAACTCACCGGTTTGGTATGTTTATGTGTTTGACCCCAAAAGTCTTTAAAGTAATGCATTTCCATTTTACCCATTTTGATTTGTTTTTCTAGGGTCCTCCAGCTAATGAGGAAACTAAAGAGAGGATGAAGCATGGTAGCATACCTGTTGATAATCTGAAAATTAAAAGATGTACGTATTAAGACAGCATGCTTGTTTTTTTTTTTTTTGTTACTTGAATCTTAAAGATTATTTAATAATGTAAACGTGGTGTTATGTCTTTCAGGGGAGGGTTGGCAGAAGACTTTGCTGACCAATGCAGTTGCTAGAGACACTATGAAACGAATGCTGCAACCTAAACTATCCAAGTGAGTTCTGGATGGAAACATTAATATTTGATTGTTGTCCTGGGGTGTGTGTTCTTAAAATTCTGACGGTATGATAACTTAGGTTGAAAAAATATCATGGTTTCGCAGTATTATGATTACTGCCCTAAATATATGTTGTTCTTAAATGTCTAGTTAAAAAGCAAAAACTTTTTTCCTCTTTAAACACAAAATATTTTATTTTGAAAAAGTTTAAAAAATTTATAATAAAATTTATAATAAAATATATAAATAAAATAATAAAATAATAAAATTTATAATATCTTGGAAGAGTAAACATGTCAGACTAAATAATTCAAATCAATCATTGACTTTTGCTGTCTTTATTAGTTTCTAAAACACAGATATATTTAAAATTTAAAATGGCATCTTTAGATATCTTTTCAACTGGAGATATTGTTGTCCTAAAAAATGAAGAAAAAAATAAAAATGTAAACATGTAAATTTAAAAATCTTACACATACCTTGGGAATGGGAAGAAAATAGAAATAGGAAATAGAAAGAAAATGTCTGACTTTTCCAAAACGCTGGATACCTCAAAAACGGTCATCATCCCATGCCTATGTACCGTAGAATGATATATCATTTAACAAATTAAATTTTCTAAACTGCAGTTATTTTTTTTAAACCATGGGTTTTAGGAGTACCTTCTAAAAAAAAACTATAAACCTCAGGCTGTGAGTCGACAGCACTACCTACTGCACCACTGCGTCATCCTCAATCTAATCCTGTTATATGAAATAATCTTGCTCCCTGTTGCTATGACAACAACTCTTATATTAGTTTTGAAGAATACAACTATCCTGGACCATGTCAAATTGTCAATAATTTTAATCCAGTTAACTGAGTAGCCCACACATGAAGACCAAACCCCAGGAACTGTAGTTAGTGATGTAAAGTAGATGGTGGAGTGTAATGGCAATTATTTTCTTCCTGTTCACAAGGAATACATTTTAATCTGAAGACTGAAATTAAATAAAGTCTGACAAAGTTTGTCTTTTAATTGATTTAATTCACCGGATCAGTTTTACACAGATAGCCTCTGTGAGCAAAACCTTAATCAATTTAAAATATCAATATATAATTGTCAATCATCGATAAACGATCATCAATATTTAATGTTTCCATTACACGAGCAAATTCTAATTCTGGTAATTAAAACATAAAAGATTAAACTAACGTCAGATTGTTGCTGTAAATAATAAATGTCATCAATGTTCAGTTATGGAGCGTCAACTAAGGAGGAAACACTAAATTGTTGAACTACATTGGTAACAATGGAACTTGTGTATTTTGAGAAACACACCCCTGTTTCTTCAGTTTTAGTTTTGTTAGCTTGGCTTTTAGAAATACAAGATTTTTTGTGTGCATTTAAATATGTGTGAAAAGCTTGACATGATCTGTGTTTTCTTAGGATGGAATATCTCAGCAACAAACTGTGTAGAGCGGAAGGCGAGGAAAAAGAACAACTGAAAGCGCAAATAGAATTAATTGAGAAACAAATAGCTGAAATAAGGTAACGTCATTTTAAGCACTTTCATCAGAGAATATATACGATTATAACTAAATTACTATTCAAAAGTTTGAGGTCAGTAAGATTGTATATGGTGAAGAAATATATTTCATTCAGTCTTTTTAATGTTTCAGCATTCATTATAATTAGAAATTATAATAAGTAATGTTTCTTGAGCACCAAATCACCATATTAGAATGATTTCAGAAAGGTCATGGGACACTAAAGGCTGGATTAATGACAATTAACAATGCAGCTCTTAATCACAGACATATATCATTATTTTAATGAAATAATAAAATACCAAACAGCCATGTTCAATTGTATTAATGTCCCACAGTATTGCTGTGTTTCGGCATTTATTGATTACATAAACACAGCCTTGGTAAGTGCTAGAGCTGAGATGCCAAAACTGGGGGCTGCGAGCCAAAGATGGCCCATGGTAACTTTTGATTTGATTTGGTCCACCAGAAATTGCTGAGCTAGAAAAAAAGAAAAACTGAAATTAAAGGTTTGAATTAAATGTGAATTAAGCTGATTTTTAAAGGGTCATGAAACCCTAAAACACGTTTTTTTAGTTGATTACCTATATATATAGGACATATATATATATATAGCTCCTTTCACACAGTGATACCAGTAAATATCTGGAAAATTTCCGGAACGACTTTACCGGTATATTCAAAAAAGCGCTGTTCACACAGGCGAGGACGTTACGGAAATTTTCCGATAAGAGCATTCACACATCCATTCCAAAATACCGGTAAATTCTGACATCATTCACCAAAAATGAGCTTTAAACGCTGCGCTTCTATTTGTAAACATTTTACTAAATTACAAACTCTGTGGATGATCAATATTGTGAACAACTTTCGCAGGATCACTTTCGCATGTCGAGATGTTCATTATATGTGCGTGTGCAGGCGCTCACGGGCTGTTTCACAGGCACACGCAAAGCTTGAAGGTAAACAAACAACGGCTTATCATAAGCATCTCATCGATGATTATTTACACAGTTGGCATTAAGAAGAACATATAAATGTGATCTGACTAACTTCTAGCAGCTAAATGTGTCTGGAAAAATATTCAAAGGCTTTTATTCTCACAAACCGCACGGACGTAAACGCGTCTGACTGTTGTGATTGGCTAAAGCAGACGTCTCACGTCAGCACGTTCTAGACGTGCACGCGCTTATTACGGCAATCTTCCTTCTGCATTCACACAGCACAGCATTCCGGCATATTGCCGGTAATGTTACAACTTCTCTTTCCGGAAAATAGCCAGAACGAATTTACCGGTATTTTCAAAAAGAACCTGTTCACACATACAATCTTTCCAGAAAATTGCCGGTAATCTATTGAGACAATTCTAATGCTTTTAGCTTTAGACACTAACACAATGGATTTGATATGAAACGGACAAGATGTGCTTTAACTACAGACTGTCAGCTTTAATTTGAGGGTATTTACATTCAAATCAAGTGAACACTATATTATATGTAACAGTGTGCCTCCTACTTGTTAAGGGTCCAAAAGTAATTGGACAGAATAATAATCATAAATAAAACTTTTACTTTTTAATACTTGGTTGCAAATCATTTGTAGTCAATTACAGCCGGATGTCTGAAATGCATAGACATCACCAGATGTTAGGTTTCATTCCTAGTGTTGCGCTGCCAGGCCTTTACAGCAACTGTTTTCATTTCCTGCTCGCTTTCGGGGCCTTTTTCCTTTAGTTTTGTCTTCAGCAAGTAAAATGCAAGCTCAATTGGATACTAGTCAGATGATTGACTTTGGCCATTTGGCCACTGCATTTTTACATTGCATAACATTCCACTTCTTTCCCTTCAAAAACCTTTTGGTTGCTTTTGCACTATGCTTTGGGTCATTCTCCATCTATACTGTGAAGCAATGTCCAATGAGTTCTGAAGTATTTGACTGAATGTGAGCAGAAAATATTGCCTGAAACACTTCAGAATTCATTTTGCTGCCTTTGTCAGCAGTCACATCATCAATAAATCAAAGAACCAGTTGCATAAACAGCCATACATGCCCATGTCATGACAGTACCAACATGCTTCACTGCTTAAGCCTGGTTTACACTCAACATGTCCGCTAGTTCACTTGAGTATGCGCGGCGAACATGGCATCATCGATGTGTTTGCGGAGGTTCGCTTTGGGTGCACGTGACATGATTTCGGCTGATGGAGCAGATGGTTTTTTTGAAACTCGAGCGAGCACCACGTTTGATTTGAGTTAGATATGAAACACTTTGAGGAAATTTTGTCCAAAACTGGTACACCTGTACAGACATCTTTATGATTTGTGACCAGAAAGATAAACAGATGATCAATAATTCTTGGCTAGAAATTGGAATAGCCATGGGAAAGGAGTTAAGTTTTTGCTAAAAGATTTGGAAAAACCAGAGTGATAAGTTTGTTAAAGCCAAAAGAGGCCGTGACAAAAGTAGAGACCCAGGTACACAATTAGAGACAGAAAAGCAGAAATATGTTTTTCCACTAGTCATAAGTTTTACACTGATGTATAGATTACACTTTTGAATTTAAAACCATTGAATAGTTACAAAACTATAATCAAGGAACAAATTATTTCTTTGATAACTGGAAAGGAATATTTGAACCTAGCAGTTTACAATATACTGATGACCTGTTTTTTAGGCTATAGGGCGTACTCACACTATGTACAGTTACCTCGAACTGGGCCTAAGCACGCTTGTCCCCCCTCCCGTCTCCCTCGACGGTGAGCACTTACATTACAATCAAGCCTGGAAACGCTTACGTCATCGATTCTGCGCTGTTCAGTAGGCGCTCTCGCTCAGCACAGGGGAGATTTCTCGAGTTATATCGCTTTAGTCGTTAGGGATGCGGTGACACACAGTCAGAAATTTCGAGACTGTGCTCGCTGCAGAGCCATTTGAGCAGAGCTGAGCTCCAGCGAGGGGGAGCATGAGCTCTCGCTCATCCTCCTATAAGCTGTTTTAATGCGTACACCAACCCCACCCCTAACCCTACCCCCAGTGACATCACTCGTAGAAGAAGTGCAAGAAAGGAGGAGCGAGAGCTCAAGCTTCCCCTCGCTGGAGCTCAGTTCTGCCCAAATGGCTCTGCAGCGAGCACCACTTGGAAATTTCGCAGAACAGATCAGCCACTTTTGACACTCATAAACAATCATAAAGTCCTCGTGCTGCAGGAATTCAGAGGTTTGCTGAAGGTGCGCGCAGCTGTCGTGCAGTGAGGGGTTTGTGTATTTAATAAACTACGGCAGTTTGCGTTCACTAAACAGTAAAAATGATTAATAAATCCATATGAAACAGTCCCTTAAAAGTCACGTCTCGCTTTCAGTTTCAGGCTTTGACGCGTATTGTAATGTCAATTGTGGCAAGTATAAAAGCCTCTTCCATTTTGCGAGGTGTGCGCACAGTCAGCAGATGTGCGCAATGCGGCACCAGGAGAAAGTATAAGTCCAGCTTTAGGATCATGAGCAGTTCCTTTCCCTCTCCATACTCTGGAACAAGTTGATCTTGATCTCATCTGTCCATAGGATGTTCTTCCAGCACTGTAAAGGCTTTTAAAATTCTAATCCCACCTTCCTGTTCTTAAGGTTCACCGTTGGTTTACATCTTGTAATGAACCCTCTGTATTTATCCTAGTGTAATCTTCTCTTGTTGACTTTGCCACGACAAATTTTTTTGCAATCTTTCTGATGGGTTTGTTTTGTTTTTTCAGCCTAATGATGGCTTGCTTGACTGATTGCGACATCTTGGGACTTGACAGTAACAGATTCCAAATGCAAATAGCACAATTGAAATGAACACTGGACCTTTTATCTGCTCATTGTAATTGGGATGATAAAACAATAACACACATCTGGCCATGGAACAGCTTAGAAGCCAATTGTCCAATTACTTTTGGACCCTTAACAAGTGGGAGACACATTTGCAAACTTGTAATTCGCGTTCACCTCATTTGGTGTAAATGCCCTCAAATTAAAGCTGACAGTCTGCAGTTAAAGCACATCTTGTTTGTTTCATTTCAAATCAATTGTGTTGGTGTATAGGGCTAAATTGTTAGAACTGTGTTGATGTCCAAATATTTATGGACCTAACTATAACACTGTGTGTATATTCATTTATTCATTGTGTTATAAATGAGATTGTTTAGGGTTTTTATTGTAAGAAGTACATTATAAAATATAAAATTTATATATAATTATTGATTTGATTAAAGTATTTTTTTCGATGTATTTTTTTTAATATTATTAAATTAATAAGTTACCATTACAATTTTAATTTCATACAATTTGGTATAGTTGCTTCAGCCCACCACCCTCAGTCAAGTTTTTTGGCCTTTCAAACAAAAAAGTTTGGGCACCCCTGCTTTAGAGATTTTTTTTCAAACACAAATGAAAAAAACCTTGTGACTCCAGACTTTGAAACATTAGTGCACTATGTGTCCAATAAAATCAAACTTAATATCATCTTAGAACCCTGAAAGACGATCAACTGTTGGGTGATCTGCAAGACGATCATGACTGGGATAAAATATCAAATATCGATGTAAGTTATGTAGCATTTTTATTGATACCTAGCAGATGAAGTCCTGTACTTTCTGCAGTTTCTCATTTTAGAATCATAAAAAGTCTTGTTTGTGTTCATATAGTTTGAAGGTTTGCGTCAGGCCGATGATTTGAAGAGGTTCTGGCAGAACTTTTTGCACCCGTCCATTAACAAATCGGTGTGGAAGCAAGACGAGATTTATAAACTGCAAGCAGTCGCAGAAGAGTTCAAGATGTGCCATTGGGATAAAATCGCAGAGGCTCTTGGGGTAGGGATGGAGACATCAATGCACTTTTTAAAAAAACAATGCAAATATTGCACTTTTTATGCTTAACAACTCAATCTCATGATCTCTTTGTTTGCTTTCCAGACCAACAGAACAGCTTTCATGTGCTTCCAGACCTACCAGCGCTACATTTCAAAGACATTCAGAAGGACTCATTGGACAGAAGAGGAAGACGATCTCCTCAGAGAACTTGTTGAAAAAATGAGGATCGGGAACTTCATTCCTTACATACAGAGTGAGTGAACTGGATCTTGTACTGAATGTGGCATATTTTGTTTCTAAAGTGTGTGTTTATAGTTTATTTCTTGTTTCATTTTTGACCCTGGATCACAAAGCTAGTCATAAGTGTAAATTTTAAGAAACTCAAATTTATTAACCGTCTAAAAGCTTTAATTGATGTATGGCTTATGAATGGACAATATCTAGCCAATATACCACCTTTTTGAAAATCTGCAATCAGTGGTGTAACAGATCACAAATCTTACGGTTCGGTTCACATCATGGTTTTTTAGTCACGGATCAGATTTTTTCGGATCAGCTAAAAAGGGAAGGAGACAAATGTCATTTGCTTGCCATTTATGACAAATAAGCACTGCAAGACACTTTTGGTTTTAACAAAGAGAGCATAGAACCTGTAATTTTATTAAAAATAAAATGAAGAAAAAATCAGCTAATTAAAAAATAAATTGTAAATTATTCTGTATATACTGTGAAAAATTCACTGTTACTACTACTGTTGCTGATAACACTAAATGTAGAAATTATTATAATCATTATAAAAAACATATAATTGGTACAACTCATATTTATTTTTAGTCTCCTTTTCAATAAATGATTCAGTCATTCACTCAAAAACTTAGTTTCATTGCTTGATGGATGCTTTTTAAAGAATTATTTAATGGCCTGTTTTTGATGGCTGGTTGTCGCCACCTTTTGGTAAAATAATATAATTGCTGCCTACAACTTTCATTTTTGAGCGTCATTAAATGCATATGGCTGTGATTTTAATCTTTACCATAAATATCAGTGGTTATGTCTAAACTATAAACTGTTATCCAAGTATATTTGTGTTATTTGACTGTTTGTAACTTTATAACTAACTCAAAACACTAAAGACTGAATCTCTTCCTTGATTTTTGCATTTTTCAAACATATAAATGCAGCGATTCGAAGGATTAATAAACATATGCAAATCACCATTATTTATAGTTTGTTGAGTGGGGGTTGAGATCCCAATCTTTTTATGATTAATCTTGCAGCTTAATTTGCCAATAGCTTTACTTAAATTCGATAACAAGTGTGTATCATTGTGGCTATATATATTTGTGTTTATGTTCTCCGTAGTGTCACATTTTATGGTGGGTCGTGATGGATCTCAGTTGGCATATCGCTGGACATCTGTCCTGGATCCCTCATTAAAGAAAGGCCCTTGGTCCAAAGAGGAGGACCAGGTATGGAGCAGAATTAATTTTGGATATTATATTAATTTTGGTTTCTATATTATAATAAATAAGAAACTCATTATGAATAAATTGCTTTTGCATTATATTTTCAGTGACCACTAGGGCCAGACAGAATATGTGGACATGTTTGCAGATAATTTTGTAAAAAAAAAAAACAAATCTGTGGATTTTTGCTGTAACTATTTTAGGAGTATCATAACTAAAAACTTAATATATGAAATTAAAAAGAATTGCTTTTTTTAACTTTTATTTAATGTTTACAAGGCAAATCCATCTAGGTCCATTTATTTGGTAAACAAAGCAAGTCTGTCATATAATATAACTACTAAAAGACAAAAATATTACTTTACAAACTTTATTGTAAATAAATCAAATGAACTCTTTTATATTAGTCAATATTATTTACGAAATTAATAAAAAATGAATAAATATCAATTTACGCACATTTACACAAGTAAATAAATAGACTCAATGATGGGCTGAAAATCTGCGGAAATTTGCAGATTCTGTGTGGACCTAGTGATGACCCAACGTTTCAGTTTTGATATCTGCTGCAGTTACAGAAAAAACGTCTGGAATCACACATCCACATATTTACTAATTTGACTGTTGGCTCTAATTTCAGTTGTTGCGGAACGCTGTGGCAAAGTATGGGACCAGAGAATGGGGGAGGATTAGAACGGAAGTGCCAGGCAGGACCGACAGTGCTTGTCGAGACAGGTGAAACAAATTTCAGACAGAAGTCAAACTCATGTTCCAGACCCTAAAATCATCACAACCCCTTAGTCGATCTTGCTGGTTGATTTTGGTTATTCAAGCATGTATTCATTTAAGATTTGTATCTTAGGTATTTGGATTGCCTTCGGGAGACTGTGAAAAAGGGAACATGGAGCTATGCAGAGATGGAATTATTAAAAGAAAAAGTTGCAAAATATGGTGTCGGTAAGTCAAGTCATAATAAATACAGTATCCACTTGTTAGGTTGTGACGTATGAAATACTGCTTTCGAAGTCACTACTCATTTGAATAAGAAAATATTTATTTATGACCATTTTTTACTCCTATCACACATTAAAGAGAATTTTATATAAAATCATGGTGTTAACAACAGTCTCTGGACTTGCTGCATCACAGGCACCAATATATTAACAATATATAAAAAATAAATCACTTTCTGGCCATCAGTATGGATACATATATTATGATCATGATTTCGAAAGTGTTACATCGCTTTATAAACTTTTAATAATACCATTTGATGAGCTTCCCTATACAGTTTGATAGAGCGCTTGGGCCCAGAAGCTGCTTCACGTGACGTCACACCTAAGCCTGGTTTTTACTTCTGCGTCAAGTGATCAGCGTGACCCACGGCGCATGCAACAGCTGTGCATTCAGACTTCTGCACGCTGTTTCTGTTGCTCTGCAATAACATTTCCTAAAAAGCTAGTTGACAGTGAGGTGTTTATGTTCCTCTGTGTCGAGTTTCTTCTATGATGTTTTGTTTTTTCTGAACGCTTCCTTAATGTACAAGTGGTTCAAACTCGCTCATTTTGAGGAAGGAACCGGCGGACGTGCAACCACTTAAACCATAAGGTAAACGCAAAACAAAACTTTTCATCCGGAGCTCCTTCAAAGGACTCCACACTTGTAAACACTCGCTCTATGTGGTAAACACAAAACAAAACTATCCATCCGGAGCTCCTTCATGGGACTCCACACTTGTAAACACGCGCTGCACGTGGGTCCCCACCACACTCCAACCAATCACAGAGCTTGCGCTATGCATAGTTGCGACGTTTAGTTATATTTTTTGATAGGTGCACGTCAGTGACGCCGATGGCCACGGTGAGGGCTAAGCATCCATTCTTTGACCGTGCTGTAGCATACGCGTGCGCTTGACGCAGAAGTATAAATCAGCCTTTAACAAGTGGATATAACTAATGTTCAAATCTTTGAGGTCAATAAATTTATTTAAATAAGTATTAAAAGGGGCGAGGCAGTGGCGCAGTAGATAGTGCTGTCGCTACACAGCAAGAAGGTCGCTGGGTTGAACCTCGGCTCAGTTGGCGTTTCTGTGTGGAGTTTGCATGTTCTCCCTGCCTTTGCGTGGGTTTACTCCGGGTGCTCTGGTTTCCCCCATAGTCCAAAGACATGCGGTACAGGTGAATTGGGTAGGCTAAAATTGTCCTTAGTGTATGAGTGTGTTTGAATATGTGTGTGGATGTTTCCCAGAGATGGGTTGCAGCTGGAAGGGCACCCGCTGTGTAAAAACTTGCTGGATAAGTTGGCGGTTCATTCCGCTGTGGCGACCCCGGATTAATAAAGGGACTAAGCCGACAAGAAAATGAATGAATGAATAAAAAATATTAAAAGGGTTACTTTACATTGACGAAACATCTAAAAACTTTTATGCTGTAAAATATTTTGACAAAAAATGTATTGCAGTTTAAACAAAAACACCAAGCCACACAACTGTTTTCAACAACAACAACAACAGAAATTTTTTCTTGGATATGGTAAAGTCGTGATAACATGACACTTCAGTTCCCATTCTTACAATATTCTAAAAATGTAAAACATTTAAAGTCTAAATTTAGCATTGACTGCTTTTACATGGACATCAGTAATCAAATGATTTGCCTTAATCTGAATAAGACAACTGTTTACATGAGCTGCTTTTTGAATTGTCTTTTCATGATCCCACTTTACATGTTATAGCACATAATTTTATTATGTCATTGTGTCACGACGCTATCTACATTTCCTCCACAGTTTAAGGCAGTTTTAGGTGTTTCATTTTTTTTATTTTTCAACATTAACTGCAGTTTGGCTCTGTCATTTCATTCATGCCCCCATGGTAAACTTAGGTACTGAATCTATGTATTAGGTAAGTTCTAGGGGGAGAGGGTTGTTTTAATGGAATTTGATACCGCACGCCGAATAAAAAAAAAAAACAACAACTCTGAAATTTAAATTGTGTGTTACTGTGGTACTTTGATGATTTGGTAGATGCAGAGAATAGTGTCAAACAGCCATGGGTGTATGGAATATCCTGTCGTAAAATGCGGCGAAAATCCTACAGGACGGTAATAGTTTGATTGTTGTTTACATGTCAGTACTGCACTTCAATAATGCCACTAAAATCGGCATGCTCCAAATGACCTGATTCAATTGCTGTTTAGTTCTATTATGACTTTAGTCGGATTAAGGTCATCAAAAATGTCTGTTTACATGGTAGACTCTTAATCAGATTATTGTCCTAATCGTTTTAAAATTATTGGAGTATTGGTGTCCATGTAACATACTCAATAAAACATTTAAATACAATTTTCTCCTGCTTATTAAAAAGTTATGTTCATCATATTCTTTATGTAGGAGCAAGCATCAAATTGGCAGACAGAGACACTTTATTATCTACTTTAATTATGTAGTTGTGTTGTGTTAATGTTTTCATTTGCACAGAACATGTAAATGTTTCAGTTAATCCATTAATGGAATCTAATGTTCAGATAATAATTAAAATGAATAATTAACTTACCAATCTATAGTTTAAGCTACAGTATATAACACACACATTATTATAAAAAAATGTAATGTATATTATTTTATATTATATTATATTATATTATATTATATTATATTATATTATATTATATTATATTATATTATATTATATTATATTATATGTATGCAGTATTTAGCCCAATCAGGTTTTAAATTATATGGATAACATTTTGAGACAAATTGTAGACTGTGTATACATTTTACATAGTTATTCAGCTTTCAGATTCACTTTGGGCTAGGTAATGTTTCAAGGTAATTCATACAATAAATTGCAATACCAGATTATAGTAGAGAAGCAGATGTTTAAAATATTGCTTATCTAGCCTAAAAAACACTTGCATTTTAAAAAGACTCAAAACCTCTGATGTAACAATTAATTTACACCTATTTCCAAAAATATATATCCTGTGTGACTGAAACGCAGCAAAATCTCCGATCCTAATGACTCTAGTGCAGGGGTCACCAACCTTTTGGAAACTGAGAGCTACTTCTTGGGTACCGATTAGTGTGAAGGACTACCATTTATTAAATAACACATTTTTCTTAATTTATTTTTAATTATATGTTATGATTAATAATTATTAATAATATTCATCTATGTGAAGACATTGATCATGTTAATGATTTCTCACAGTAGTTGTCAACAATTATTTAACAAGTTAGATAAATATCAATATGCAACATTTCATTTGTCTGAAATTGTTTTTAAAGTTTTTAATATATAACTTAAAGTGATTTTCAAATTTACATCAATGCAAGTGTGATTTAAAAAGAATACCTACAAAAATATTAGATGCAGCTTACTCATATGTGGTGCTATGGTGAGCTATTATTAGAAGAGACCTGCGGGCAACTCATGTGAACCTGGCGGGCTACCTGGTGCCCACGGGCACCATGTTGGTGACCCCTGCTCTAGTGCATAGGTCTCAAACTGGATTCCTGGAGGGCCACAGCTCTGCACAGTTTTGTTCCAACCCCAATCAAACACAGCTGATCCAACTAATTAAGGTGATCAAGACTACTAGAGACTATTAAGCAGGCTGTGGCCCTGCAGGAATTGAGTTTGAGATCATTGTTTTAGATTGTCTTTGTCCATTTTGTGTCATCCTTTTCCAGGCAAATGGGCCAAGATTGCCTCTGAGATCCCAAATCGAGTTGACGCTCAATGCCTTCACAAGTGGAAATTAATGACACGATCTGTAAGTACATTCTTTAGTACAATTTTAAGAAAATAACATATAATAATTTAATCTTACACACTCTGTCTTTTATACATTCAGAAAAAACCCCTAAAAAGACCACTATCAAGCATAACAACAAGCTATCCAAGAAATAAACGACAAAAATTGCTGAAAACAGTTAAAGAAGAGATGTTTTTCAACTCCAGCTCTGATGACGAAAGCCAGATAAACTATATGAACAGTGACGAATCAGACGATCTCGCAGAAGATGAAAATCTGGAAATACCACAGAAGGAATACGTGCAAACAGAAATGAAGGAATGGATTCCTAGAAATGCGATGGTATGGACGATTACTCCAGGAAGTTTTAGAACATTATGGGTCCGTCTTCCCACCAATGAAGAGGAGCTACGGGAGTCCACTAAAGAGTCCGGCTTAGGCTCCGATTCTTCAGAGAACAGCGCATGTCCAAATGATGAGCCCATACTGGAGCGCAACACCATTCTGGACCGCTTTGGAGACGTGGAAAGGACTTATGTTGGCATGAATACCGTTGTCTTGCACAGACGGGTAAGATGGTTTCTAAATTCAAATTAATAGTTTTTTTTTAGTCAATCCACTTAAGTTTGTATTGACTATTGACTGTACCACTTGACTTGTATTGAACCCAGCATTTCTTTACAGTGTAATTCGAAAGTCCCTTTAAGACAAGTAATTTCACTCGACGGCCATCTTTGAAATGCCTCTTGGGCAGTATGCTTAGGCATTCTGTCTAAATGGGGTAACATCAAATTCTCTAAAACTACTTATAAAACATATGATTGAATTTCATTTTGGAATTCGCCAATAAATCAACAATTGACTCATAAGTTTAGTTTCTAAATGTTCGAATCACACAAAAGTTGTATAAAATCACGACTGGTCCAAGCTCCTCCCACGGAATATTGTCAGTTTATAGTGATCGATGATTGGCTCTTGTGCAAGAAGGTGGGCTATATTTGCCACATTGACCGTTACACTTTTTTACCATTCAAAACAAGTGACATGTCTTGTGTATTCTATAGTATTTGGTAATACACCCGTAAAATAAGAAACATTAAAGATTAATTAATTGCTTCTCAGACACTTGATTTGTTTGTTGAACACACAATAAAGGGATGGTTCACCCAAAAATGTAATTGTTGCCTTTACACGTTCTACACTTCTTCCAAACCTCTTTGAGTTTCTTTCTTCTGTTGTACAAAAAGGAAGATATACTGAAGAATGTTGAGAATAAAAACAGCCATTGACCTCTTTAGTATGTCTTGTTCCTTAAATTCAACACCCCCCCCCCCCCCCCACACACACACACACACATTCTTCAGAATATCTTGTTTTGTGTTCAGCAGAAGACAGGTGGTTAAAAAACATTTCAAATTTCACATTAAGACTGAGCTAATCAGCAATTGATCTGTCGAGTCCTCAATCTAGTTTCAAGTTGTTTGTTTGTTTAAAAAATCAAAAAGATTATTTAATCATATGGATATATGGATCATATGGATGAAGTTTAAAACATTGACCAGCTCTTTATTACCACATTTAATATTGCGGATAATTACCTTAAAAACAGAAATGTGTACATTTACACTCACCAACCACTTCATTTGAATTTAAACGTACTACTCGGCCATTAGAAAAGTACTTTCTATACAATGTGAATGGAATTCGGACGTAGTACATCCACCATTTTGTCATGATCACATGATCTACCTGCGTCAGTTGTGTCGCTTCACTCCCATTCATGATTCATCTCTTTCAGGCAGACTCGGGTACAGTTCACGGGTGCGCACTGAGTTCAGAACACACGTTCACACTAGCTAAACGTACCGTACTATGACGTCAAATGAACCCGGGTGCGGATCAAAAGTGCTAGTGTGAAAGCACCCCAAGTCTTTTGAATGCAAAGTGTGATTATACAAATGTTGATTTGATTTAGCTAATATAAGTGAATTTATGCATTTTTGAAAGCATCCTTGTGTTACAGCATTTTTACACATGTACCTAAAACTTTGATCAGTACTTTGTAGGTAGGGTTTCTGAAGCATTTTGAGATTCTGGATTTAGTTTGTCTTAGTTTGTTCTGTTTCTTCATCCACTCAAGCGATGTTGGCAACCAGGTGGCGCTGTTAAGCAATGCGTCAAAGTTGAGAATCCTTCAACTTTATGCAAATGAAGAGCGACCTTCTTGAGCGACAGCCAATTGGAGCACCAGTAGAGCTCACGTGATCCTCTCTCACCTCGTACAGAGGCCGGTTGTATTAGTGCTGTATATACTTACACAGACCTGCGTTCGCAGCAGGTCGCCACCGAGAGTGACAGGCAGCTACAAAGTCGCTGCTAGTGTGAATGAGGCATTATGTTATCAAGTCACATGTAAAAAGATGAACAATTCAAAACCTTAGGATTCAAGATTAACTAATCAGTTCTCTTTTCAGCTCAGATGCATACACTCAAAAAATGACTTTTGTTGCTTGTTTAAATTACTTATTTAAATGTACTTCTAATGCGATTTTTTGACAACTTAATTGTTTTATGTTCGGTCCACTTAAATTTGTAAAATGTATTAAATTAACTTAATTCATTTGTGTTGTGTGGAATCCTGCATTTTTACAGTGAGTTTATGCTGTTTTACATGATGATTTTATAACTAAAATCCCGATTAAGGACTTGGAAGATGAAGTAATCTACTCTTCATTCCTGTTGAAGTGAATAATTTGTTTAAAAATGACCTAACACTACAGCTCTTTGCATGTTTAGATGTTTAGCTTCTGAAGTTCTTCTGTTTAAAAACTGAATGATATTTCATCTTTGCAGACTGACGATGAGAAGGCCATGTTCAAAGTGTGCATGAGTGATGTTAAACAATTCATTCAAATGAAAGCAACAGAATTCGCTGTGAAGAAAAAGGTATGATCAACGCAGATGAATATTACATATATAGTCAATAATGTATGACATAAAATGTGTATTTTTATGCTTTTGCTATTTCTATTTACCATAGAAGAAAATAAAAAATAAAAAAAGGACGTTACGGGATGTGTTCAGCCTTAATACTGACCTCCAAAAAGCTGTCATCCCATGGATTGGTAATGTGATCATATCTATTCCAGCGAATGAAGCCATCTTTTGTGAAGGTACAGACTTTTGTTTCTGCATCGTAGAACGAAAAAAATAACTATACACTACCTGACACATGTCTTGCAGCCTATGCAAGTTTAAGAACAACCAATTATGACTTGACTTCTAGTTGATCGTTTGGTATCAGAAGTGGCTTATATGAAAGGCGAAGGCCTCTAGATGACCATTATTTTACCAAAACAAAAAATTATCATGCCTTGACTTTTAATGATTTTATTAGGACAGTAAGGTCTGACTTTGCTGAGACAAAAGTCTTGTCACTTAACAGAAATAATGTACAGTATAGAATATAAAGTCATGATGCAGTGAAAAAGAATAAATATTGTGTATGACTCTCATGAGCTGGGAGGACTGCATCCAAACATCTCTGCAATGACTCAAACAACTTAATATTAAAGTCATCTGGAATGGCAAAGAAAGCGTTCTTGCAGGACTCACAGAGTTCTTCAAGATTCTTTGGATTCATCTTTAATGCCTCCTCCATCTTACCCTAGACATGCTCAATAATGTTCATGTCTAGTGACTGGGCTGGCCAATCCTGCAGCACCTTGACCTTCTTTGCTTTCAGGAAATTTGATGTGGAGGCTGTTGGATTAGAAGGAGCGCTATCCTGCTGAAGAATTTGCCCTCTCCTGTGGTTTGTAATATAATAGGCAACACAATGTCTTGATACCTCAGGCTGTAGATGTTGTCATCCACTCTGCAGATCTCTCGCATGCCCCCATACTGAATGAACCCCAAACCATTATTTTTCCCTCACCAAACTTGACTGATATCTGTTAGAATCGTGGGCCCATGCGCATTCCAATAGGTCTTCTGCAGTATTTGTGATGAATGGGATGCAGCTCAACAGATGATTCATCAGAAAAATCAACCTTCAGCCACTTTTCCAAATGATCAACTAGAAGTCAACTTAAAATTTGTTGTTCTTACAATTGAGATCCATGACAAGACTTTTGAATGTAGTGTACTGTAATCAAAGGTAAAACTTGCCTATTATATGAAAACAATAGTGTAGGGAAAACTATTAGTGTTTGAGGCTGTTTTATCAAACTCATGTGAAGGTAATTTCTGAATATCTTGCTTAATATCTTATTTCCCTCTTATACAGTATGTCACTATATGGAATAAAAAAAAATTGCAACCTTAATAAAAGAAAAATGTTTGTTCAGCATCCATGTAGGCCTAGTTATGACAGATTAGTTCAAGACATATGCTCATTTTGTTGTGTGTAATTAATCAATAATCACTTTTTACAGGGGATATTGTTGGAATCAAAGCAGCAAGCATCAGGCTCCAGAAGACATCAGTGTTTACATTTTTTATCAAAGTAAGCCTGATAGCATTGATTTTGTTTCTTTCATCGTGCCTTTTGACAGTTTCACATGGTTGTCTTTTCTGTCTGAATACAGGCTTTTCACGTTGATGTCAATGGTTGCAGGACTGTCATTGAAATTCACAAAAAGCTAGATATTAAGGTATGTCAACCAAGCATCTAATGTTTAATAGTTTATATCTCATACTTTGTTGCTGAGGTGGGTGCACAATATTCAAATAAGAAAACTGACAATGCAGCATTTTGTTTTTTATGTGATATACTATATACAGGGCTGGATTAAGAACATATTGGGCCCAACGGCTATAGCAAACCGTTGGAAAAAAAAGGACTCCATTTATTTTATTTCCTCCAAAAATAGTTTTTTTTTCCTTATTATTATTATTATCATTATTAATTTGCTAATTAATATTATCTAATTTTTCACTATTAGATTTATATTTCATTGTTATAAACGTTTTCTATTTTACTAACTTAAGTAGGCACTTTACAAGCATACAAAGTTAATCGCATAACAAACTTCACATTTTAAACAGGCTACACAAAAAACACATTTGCATTACTTTCTGAACGAGTGCTTTACAATAAATAATTTAAATAGGGCTATCTTTAAAAATTTTACTTAACTTTAGCTGAGAGAAATCCCTAAAATTGATTTAAAAGTCAAGCTTCTAATTTTCCACTTGGTCTTGTCAATCAATCAAGTCAATCAATTACAGAAGGTTAGCATGTTTTTTTTTGTGCCTGACACATATTGTCTGATGAAAGCCAGCTCCAATATTTCATTGCTCTGGATTATTACTGTTAACTTTAAATAGGGGGAAATTCATTAATTTAAAAGTTTGCTTTTTAATTGGTTGAGTTAAACTTAAACCATGTATTTTCTTGAAATAATTTGTCCCCAATGATAGACTTTTGATAACTACTATGTAGGCTATTTGATATGTTCACACACTTTCTCGGTTATATTATTTAAGGGAAGGATTGCGCGGACGCGTGGCCGAGACAAAATTGTCCATTCTGCATGATTCCAACAAACTCAGCTTTTCTTACTGCATGTTATTAACGTTTACTGTTTGAACTGTATTTTTTTGTTCAACAATGCGTTTGGTTAGCCTACTTTTGATTGGATCATTTTCACTGCAGAGCCGAAACAAAACTGTTCAGCGAAATAAGAGCCTTTCCTGGGTACAAAATGGGACATCTGGTCACTCTTACTGAGGACTAGACAGGGCTATTCAAAACTGTTTTGAGCTACAGCTACTCCGAGCCATAGTTTAGCGGCGTCACTGTTCTTGACCAGCAGCGAGTCGAAAGGAATTTTTCACATTACCACCATACGAAAGCAAAACGCAAAGAGGCATTTCCCGCATCATGATGCAAAATAATTTATCAGCCAATCAAGGACCCCCTCCTTTCACAGGCCCTGGGGCTTCAGCCCCACCTAGCCCTTATTTTAAATCAGGCCCTGACTGTATGTATAACACAATTTAATCAAATGACTTGAATAGCTTTGTTTGAAAATAATACAGTTTTAGAATGATTAGGAATGATTAGGGGATTTTTAGTAAAGGACTTCTGCTTAAAATATAATAAAAATACAAGAATAGATAAAAATGTTGCAGCTTTAGATTCTGATATATATATATATATATATATATATATATATATATATATATATATATATATATATATATATATATATATCGTGTGTGTGTGTGTGTGTGTGTGTGTGTGTATAAACTTGCAGTATTTAAAAAAATGCTTATCTTGAAGATTTGTGTTCTCCTGTTGTTGTCAATTATTCTCTCTTTTTTGTCTTTTCAGATGCCACTTGCGATAAACGGTAAGTTTTTTTAACATCTTGAAATAAATAAAATGGCAAATAATACAGATGTGCAAAGTTACCCTTTTTATTTGTCCTAACATGTCAATATTTGTGTCTTATTGTGATTTAGGTAATCCTAAACCTACTCCAATAAGCAGTAAGTGTTCTTTTTAACATCTTGAAATAAATAAAACAGCCAATAATACAGATGTAGAAAGTAAAGCACTAGTTCTTTTTGTCCTAACATGTCAATAATTTTGCCCTTTGTGATTTAGCTTCTCCAAAAACAGTGGCAGTTCTGCTTCAGCAGTCAAAAGCAGCATCTGAGCACAAGAAACCTGCAGAACCTTCTCAACAACCATCACTACCACCTTCTCAAAAACCTTCTCTACCACCTGCTCAACAACCTACTCAACCACCTGCTCTACCACCTTCTGTACCACGTTCTCAAAAACCAACTCTACCACCTCCTTCTCAACCGTCTCAACCACCTCCTCAACCACCTTCTCTACCACCTTCTCAACCACCTGCTCAACAACCTCCTCAACAACCTTCTCTACCACCTCCTCAACCACCTTCTCTACCAACTTCTCAACAACAATCTCTACCACCTTCTCAACAACCTTCTCAACAACCTTCTCTACCACCTTTTCAAAATCCTTCTCTACCACCTTCTAAACAGCCTCCTCAACCTTTGCCAGTCAGGCAAATAACAACTCCAACTTTGATTTATCCCAATAATCTTGTTATCACAAACCCAAACATGGAGGGGCAAGTGCAACATTTAGTGTTTAAAGGACTGCTACTACCACAGCAACCATCAAAAGCTGTATCACACATTCCTCTACCGGTAATGCAACCGAAAACACCAGCACAACCTATTGTAGTCTCCAAATCGCCAAGTGTGCAGGACTCAAACAGTGTCAAGACTTCAAAACGTATCTGTAAGCCTACCAAGAAAGCTCAGGCCCTAATGGAACAATCTAAAGCAAAAAGTAGGAAAAAAGAGCCTCGGAAACAAAACCAAGGCAATAAAAATGTTGTTTTCCCAACTGTTACATTGCAGACACCGCCAGTAATCAAGATTCTGAGCCCCGCCAGGTTGGTACAAGTAACTGGTCTTTCTCCTAATTTCTCAAGCAACCAGACAATAAACATGCCAGACAAGTCCCTCACAATCAAAAGTCCTCAACCATGCAGCTCAGGCAACCTACACCAGTCTGCCCCTGTGGTTGTTCATTCCTCTACAAATCCTACCTTTGTACATTCTTCAGTCTCAAATGTATCCAGAGATAACCTTAATGTTTCCTCCACTATAAACATTAGCCCCAGAGTCTCTAGAGATGCCCTAAACCCTACTTCTTTTCTGAATTCAACTACTTTTCCATTACCACAGAATCTAAGTGTGCAACAGAGCGTTCAGATTGTACCCCAAATACCCATCAATGTGGTCCACAAAGCTACATGCACTAAAGCAGCAAAGACCTCATCAGATTCCTCCTCTGATGAAAGCGTTGTAAAGCAACATCAGTCATCTCCGTCCACCGGTCGCAGTATACCTCCTGCAGTTTTCAACATTCAATCAAATCCCTCGACTCCGCCAACTTTGTCCAGTGGACCAGTCATATTTAATCCCAATAATAAAGTTGTAGCACCAAAGCTTTGCGGTTTAAATGTGAGCTCCAGTCAACTGCCAACTGTCAGCACTCAGAAAACAAAGTACAGACCTATCAGACCTCTGGGTCCATTACCTGTTGTAGCTCCTCCATCTCGGAAAGTAACTTCAATGTCTCGGATTAGAGCTCAATCAGAAGGTGAACCACTGATCTCTCTTCGTGATCTTCCTGCTGCTGGTGTGAACTTTGATTCTCACTTGATTTTCCCAGAGAAGTCATCTGAAGTAGATGACTGGATGGATGGGAAAGGTGGAATCCCGCTTCCTCATCTAGATACATCCTTACCTTACCTTCCACCATCTGCTGCCACCATCAAAACAATGACTGACTTGCTCCGAGCCAAACAACCACTGCTTTTAGCTGCTAAGAAAGTCCTGCCAGCTCAGTATCAGGATGAGTGCAATGAAGAAGTTGAAGTGGAAGCCATTCGCAAAGTGGTTGCTGAAAGGTTTGCCTCAAATCCGGCATACCTACTTTGTAAGGCTCGTTTTTTGTCGTGCTTTACCTTACCAGCCCTTTTGGCCACCATAAACCCCTGTGAGGAACGTCAGTTATTGAGTGAGGACGATGAAGAGGATGACCATTTGGCCACCATAAACCCCTCTGAAGAACATCAGTCATCCACTGAGGATGATGAAGAGGATCTTCAGACAAATGAAAGAAGTCAGCCACCAACTGCAGTAAGTTGCACTTCACATTCAAGCATAATTTTGCTTTTTTTAGATTTGTGCTTATATATTTTCATTGTTTTCAGAGGACTGAACTTAACATGAATGAAAACGAAGCGTCAGCAAAACAGTTCTCAGGAATTGGTCCAAAAAGGCAACGGAATCAGCGAATTAAAAGATTAATTAAATAAGGTAATACTACATACTACACTTTCTGTTGTTCAGTATTTCTTCCAGAGAATGCAGAACTAATAGCTTCAAAGTCTATATAGTTTAAGCGTTTGTTAAACAGAACTGCACTCTGTGGAGTTTAAGGGATCAGCCAGCTATTGTTTGTTCATTGAACTAATTGTTTTATGTTTTGTTAATCACCCAATTTGCCTCTAATTTTCTTGCAGTGAAAAAAAGAATTTTGCACTGAACTTCTGTTAAATTATTCTTATACTATTGTGATTGTTTTTGAATAAATTGTTCTCTAGAGTCATAAGTTGGTCGTCTTTGTTTTTAAGCTTTTGTATTAGGGATTTTTTTTGCTATTACATTGCATGATCAAACTCTGTAATGTATGTATTTATTTAGCACATTTATCGTGCATGGCCATACACTCAAATCGCTTCCCAATCATGAGGGGTCTCTCCACATCACCACCAGTGTTCAGCATCCACTTGGATGATGTGACGGCAGCCACAGGACAACAGAGCCAGTGCTCCCACCAGCTGTTAGTGGAGTGGACAGACAGTGATAGAGCCAATATGTTAGATGGGGATGATTGGGAGGCAATGATGGCTAAGGGCCGATTGAGGGAATTTGTCCAGGACACCAGGGTTACACCCCTACTTTTTATGAGAAGTGCAATGGGATTTTTAATAACCACAGAGAATCAGGACTTTGGTTTAAAGTCTGATCTGAAAGATGACTCTCACTAGCTATGTTTCCATCCAAATATGCAAATGAACTTTATGCACAAAACTAGATTATTGTATTAAAGACATGCGAATAAAGCAGCATTTCCATCCAACGACTCAAAGCTAAAACAAAATCATCACTTCCTGATTATCTGGCACCAAATATCAACAGTAAAAACAGAGTTTGCTGCGATAAGCGAAGCTGCTTCAATCTTTTCTTCATTTAATAAACAACTTGCCCCTCAGAGGACAATCCTGACACGCAGTAAACATGCGGTGGCATTTGAGGGCATGAAATGCAGAGCACGGACGCTACTGATTTTGGAGGTAATTAGTAATATAATAACACAAATACTAAGATGGTTAAGGCGTTTTAGAAAGACCAAACCAACATTTCAGATGTTTTACAGTGTGCTCAGCCTGCTGGTTTATCTATTCATGCACATTTTTATCAACACATGATATCTCATAACAAAGTCACATGACCTTTTTTAATGCGCACACTGGACTTTGTGTGATAAAAGTGTTTTCATCATAGTTCATGTGCATCTTTTCTTAACGAATGAAAAGTCTATCCCACTCCGTTATGCGCATATGTTTTATGCGCATTTTCAAAATGCACATCTTGCAGTTTCCATCAACCGATTTTTCTGCACATTCAAATTGCGCATAAAAATGGGTGGATGGAAACATAGCTGCTGACAGTATAGACTAACTACCGGTTTATAAACATTTAGGATGCTTGCGCAGCGAGGTTGCAGAAAAAAAAATGGAATCGCTGGCATTTTCAGTAAGGTAATGACATCCGATACGGTACAGCGTTTGTTGTTGTTTTAGAGATAAGTTATATTGATTACATATTATATATATATATATATATATATATATATATATATATATATATATTATTTACATAATGCTTTCAGCGTATTATGACAGCTTGTCACCCAGTGATAAGCACAGTTATTCTGCAAAATTAAAATTAAAGTAAATGACGTTCGTCTGACAGGTCCATTTGTTATAGCGCCCTTCCAATGGATATTGGATAAGACAAAATGGCCAAGCGTCCAGCTCGAAATTTACAACTATCTCATTGAAACTCCAAGTGTTTAAACAAGAGAGACGTTAAAGGCCTACAAGTCTTTGTATGCCAACAATTTTGTTCTGTGTGGTCATGTGCAAGAAATAATGTTTTACGATTACCAGATTTAATTCTATGTAGTGCTAAAAACCGAGGTTCTGCCTAGCCAAAGACAAGGAGAGAAGACGGAACTGTACAAGGCCTGGGTAATCATCAACAAGCCAAAAAACTGCTTTCTGACTGTGAACTTCACCTGTATGGCAGGGTATGTAAATGTACATTTTTACATTTCATTCTAAGCATTCAGTGTCCGCAGTTTAATTGACCATATTTAACTGTTTTTGCTCAAGTCATTGCTGTAATCAAAAACGAGGAATGTGTATGATTCAGTATAGTGAAAACTTACCTGATATAAATTGAGAACTGCAGGGTCGAGCATTTTTAATTTGGTCCTCACTCTAATTAGCTCTCTCTTCTGATGGCTATTGGCCAAAGACTGTGGTTGGCATTAAAAGCAGTGTGGTGTACGGTAAAATTTAAGTTCTATTTTTGAACTTTAGATTTTGGCATTTTACCGCCACAACACAACATGTTTGCTTTTGCAACCGGTCTTTTTTTGCAACCAGTTTGCATGTTTGAACCTGTGTAACGTCACGTGATACGTAGGTTGGTAATTCCCCTATAGTGTCCCCTTCACTGTACTGGGGCATTAGAACTCACATAGAACACAGGTTGAGTGCCCCTTGCCGGCCTCACTAACACCACTTCCAACAGCAGCCTAGTTTTCTCATGTGATCTCCCATCCAGGCACTAAGGCTCAGCCCTGCTTAGCTTCAGTGAGTAACCTGTCTTGGGCTGCCGGGTGATATTGCTGTGGCAAACTCTGCAGCTCATAAAAGAGTTAGTAAATAGTATTTAAGACTTTTTTTGAAAGCTAAATATAAATATTTTGCTAAATTCGATGTCATTTGATGAGTTTTAGGGATTTTTAGGTTTTCCCTTCAAAACTTTTTACACAAAGATAACAACTTGGAAAAATGTGTTAATCACATGAGATAACAAGCACTATCATAACAGCAGCCTAATAAAAGCGAATGTATTATAGATGGAGCTGGATGTTACACAAAAGCCACTAAGTTCCCTCCAAAAGACCAATATTGCATCACCCATACACCACAGTAAATGTATTATATTGTGAAATACAGGGAAATTTAAACAACTGCTCTGGTGGAAAAAGGGAACTTGTGTCACGCAGCGTTTTGTGAACATTTCCTTTTTACAGATAAGCTGAATGTGTAATGTCCACTTAACCTTAAAAACTTGCTATCAAACAGCTCTTAACAAGCCAACAGCCATGTCTGATGGTCCAGGGGTTTTTGAGGTGGAGGAAGATGATGAGTGTTGGGCTCGGCTGGAGGACTACCGAATGCTTCTCATCAAGACCATTGAGCCCTCAAGGATAACACCTTATCTGAGACAGTGCAAGGTGCTGAGCAGCGAGGATGAGGAGCAGATCTACAATGATC